>NC_068424.1:75501597-75651597 GCF_023373465.1 Oncorhynchus keta
TTTTCAACAAAGGCAATACCTACCCTTTAAGAGAGAATGTGAATCTATTTTCCCAGAGAGGAGGAGGAATAGATGATGAACATGTTTCTTATTCATTATTAAAAACCAAGGTATTTCAGCCATCTAGCTCTCATTTGAGAATAATGACCCAAGGCCTCGTCCAGGATCCTGTCTCGTTAAAACAGGGTTATCCTGCTGAAACTGCTGACACGGTGGATAGCAGAACATTACCATGAGAAAGCAACTGGAACATTGAGTTAGACTAGTCTGACATATATTAGCATCTCATTTCTCTAGGAGGGACGTGAGTAATTCTTTCACCCTTAGCACCCTACCCTGAGTGCCCGTATAATCTGTCCCTAAATAATTGCTGCATCCCAAATGGCACCTTATTCCCCATATAGTACACTACTTTTGAAAAGACTCCATAAGGCTTTGGTAAAAAAAAAAAAGTGCTATCGAGAACCTGCCTCCATAGGAGAACCCTTTGAAGAACCCTTGTTGGTTCGAGTTCCAGGTAGAAACCTTTCGGTTCCAAATAGAATAATTTTGAGTTCCATGTAGAACCCCTTTCCACAGAGGGTTCTACATGGAACCCAAAATGGTTCTACCTGGAACAAAAAAGGTTCTACTGGAACCAAAAAGGGTTCTCCTTTTATTTATTGTAAATGTAAACTTTATTTAACTAGGCAAGTCAGTTTAAGAACAAATTCTTATTAAAATGACGGCCTACCAAAAGGCAAAAGGCCTCCTGTGGAGACGGGGGCTGGGATTAAACATAAAAATACATTCAATAAAAATACAGGACAAAACACACATCACACAACACAACACTACATAAAGAGAGACCTAAGACAACAACATAGAATGGCAGAAACACATGGCAACACAGCATGGTAGTAACACAGCATGGTAGCAACACAACATGGTAGCAACACAGCATGGTAGCAACACACCATGGTAGCAACACAGCATGGTAGCAACACAGCATGGTAGCAACACAACATGGCAGCAGCACACCATTGTAGCAGCACAAAACAGGGTACAAACATTGTTGGGCACAGACAACAGCAGAAAGGACAAGAAGGTAGAGACAACAATAGATCACACAAAGCAGCCACAACTGTCAGTAAGTGTGTCCATAATTGAGTCTTTGAATTGTATGTGGAGGATGAGGCCTGCAGTAGATTTCTCAGATAGGAGGGAGAGAACGGGTGTTGTATGTGGAGGATGAGGCCTGCAGTAGATTTCTCAGATAGGAGGGAGTGAATGGGTGTTGTATGTGGAGGATGAGGCTGCAGTAGATTTCTCAGATAGGAGGGAGAGAACGGGTGTTGTATGTGGAGGATGAGGGCTGCAGTAGATTTCTCAGATAGGAGGGAGTGAAGGCGTGTTGTATGTGGAGGATGAGGGCTGCAGTAGATTTCTCAGATAGGAGGGAGTGAAGGCGTGTTGTATGTGGAGGATGAGGGCTGCAGTAGATTTCTCAGATAGGAGGGAGTGAAGGCGTGTTGTATGTGGAGGATGAGGGCTGCAGTAGATTTCTCAGATAGGAGGGAGTGAATGGGTGTTGTATGTGGAGGATGAGGCCTGCAGTAGATTTCTCAGATAGGAGGGAGGGCTGCAGTAGATTTCTCAGATAGGAGGGAGTGAACAGGTGTTGTATGTGGAGGATGAGGGCTGCAGTAGATTTCTCAGATAGGAGGGAGTGAAGGCGTGTTGTATGTGGAGGATGAGGGCTGCAGTAGATTTCTCAGATAGGAGGGAGAGAACAGGTGTTGTATGTGGAGGATGAGGGCTGCAGTAGATTTCTCAGATAGGAGGGAGTGAATGGGTGTTGTATGTGGAGGATGAGGGCTGCAGTAGATTTCTCAGATAGGAGGGAGAGAACGGGTGTTGTATGTGGAGGATGAGGCCTGCAGTAGATTTCTCAGATAGGAGGGAGTGAAGGCGTGTTGTATGTGGAGAATGAGGGCTGCAGTAGATTTCTCAGATAGGAGGGAGTGAAGGCGTGTTGTATGTGGAGGATGAGGGCTGCAGTAGATTTCTCAGATAGGAGGGAGTGAAGGCGTGTTGAATGTGGAGGATGAGGCCTGCAGTAGATTTCTCAGATAGGAGGGAGTGAACGGGTGTTGTATTTGGAGGATGAGGGCTGCAGTAGATTTCTCAGATAGGGTGAAGAGGATTTTATAAATAAGCAACAACCAGTGCGTCTTGTGACGGGTATACAGAGATGACCAGTTTACAGAAGAGTATAGAGTGCTGTGATGTGTCCTGTAAAGAGCATTGGTGGCACATCTGATGGCTGAAGGGTGTAGTGCACTATATAGGGAATCCAATTACAACTGGACCGAAAGCTCTATAAATGATGACATATATTAGAGATCTGAGGCATAAGTTGTCCAAGGTTTCCCATCACATTGATTCTGGGCCAGTATTCATAAAGCAATAGCAGGTCCTCCTGTCTATCCATAATTTGATTGGATTTGATTTGATTTATTTCACCTTTATTTAACCAGGTAGGCCAGTTGAGAACTCATTTACAACTGCGACCTGGCCAAGAATAAAGCAAAGCAGTGTGACACAGACAACAACACAGAGTTACACATGGAGTAAACAATAAACAAGCCAATAACACAAACAAGTCAATGACACAGTAGAAAAAAGAAAGTCTATATACAGTGTGTGCAAAAGGAATGAGGAGGTAGGCAATAAATAGGCCATAGGAGCGAATAATTACAATTTAGCAGATTAACACTGGAGTGATAAATGAGCAGATGATGATGTGCAAGTAGATATACTGGTGTGCAAAAGAGCAAAAAAGTAAATCAAATGAAAACTGTATGGGGATGAGGTAGGTAGATTGGGTGGGCTATTTACAGATGGACTATGTACAGCTGCAGCGATCAGTTAGCTGCTCAGATAGTTGATGTTTAAAGTTGGTGAGGGAAATAAAAGTTTCCAACTTCAGCGAGTTTTGCAATTCGTTCCAGTCACTGGCAGCAGAGAACTGTAAGGAAAGGCAGACAAATGAGGTGTTGGCTTTGGGGATGATCAGTGAGATATACCTGCTGGAGCACGTGCTACGGGTGGGTGTTGTTATCATAACCAGTGAACTGAGATAAGGCGGAGCTTTACCTAGCATAGACTTATAGATAACCTGGAGCCAGTGGGTCTGGCGACGAATATGTAGCGAGGGCCAGCCGACTAGAGCATACAGGTCGCAGTGGTGGGTGGTATAAGGTGATTTGGTAACAAAACGGATGGCACTGTGATAGACTGCATCCAGTTTGCTGAGTAGAGTGTTGGAAGCTATTTTATAGATGACATCGGAAATAGAAAGCCGATTCTAGATTTGATTTTGGATTGGAGATGTTTAATATGAGTCTGGAAGGAGAGTTTACAGTCTAGCCAGACACCTAGGTATTTATAGTTGTCCACATATTCTAGGTCGGAACCGTCCAGGGTGGTGATGCTTGTCGGGCGGGCAGGTGCGGGCAGCGAATGTTTGAAAAGCATGCATTTGGTTTTACTAGCGTTTAAGAGCAGTTGGAGGCCACGGAAGGAGTGTTGTATGGCATTGAAGCTCGTTTGGAGGTTAGGTACAGCTAGCTTGCAGATAGCTAGCTCACAGCTTGCAGCTAGCTAGCTCACAGCTTGCTTGCACTCACCGTGGCAACGAGTACCGAAGCTATCCCTGAGGCCCACCTCCCAGCCTACTCAGCTGTTCACCCGAACCCCACTCATACACGGCTAGAGCCCAATACTCCACCGGATCCTTGCTGTAAACTCTGGACCTTGGCACCGGTTCACCGCTGCTACCGATTGGCTATAGTGGCTAATGCCACTGCCACGAAGCTAGCACCAGTTAGCCATGAGCCAGGCGCATCTCCCGGCTAGCAAACTAAATTCTACAATACCTCTTTCGCCATCTGGCTTGGATTCTCTGTCGCCACGGCCCCCCGCCGCACCACCACGACTGGTCTGCCGTCGAATACTCCATCCGCTGTGCCTTCAACCGGCCTCCGTCGGAGGGCTACTAACTTTAAACGCTGTGTCGCCCGAGTGCTAGCATAGTGTCGGCTCCCCTGTTTCATCTATTGCTGCCCTTTGGACACTATGATCACTTGGCTACATAGCTGATGTCTGCTGGACTGTCCATTAATCACGGTACTCCATTCTGTTTATTTATTTTTTATCTGTAGGATTGCCGGGGTGTTAAGCATATCCCAGTTTAGGTCACCTAACAGAACGAACTCTGAAGCTAGATGGGGGGCAATCAATTCACAAATGGTGTCCAGGGCACAGCTGGGAGCTGAGGGGGGTCGATTGCAGACGGCAACAGTGAGAGACTTATTTCTGGAGAGGTACATTTTTTAAATTAGAAGTTCAAACTGTTTGGTTATAGACCTGGAAAGTATGACAGAACTTTGCAGGCTCTCTCTGCAGTAGATTGCAACTCCTCCCTCTTTGGCAGTTCTATCTTGACAGAAAATGTTGTAGCTGGGTATGGAAATCTCAGAATTGTTAGTGGCCTTCCTAAGCCAGGATTCAGACACGGCAAAAACATCAGGGTTGGCGGAGTGTGCTAAAGCAGTGAGTAAAACAAGCTTAGGGAGGAGGCTTTTGATGTTAACATGCATGAAACCAAGGTTTTTTCGATCACAGAAGTAAACAAATGAGGGTGCCTGGGGACACGCAGGGCCTGGGTTTACCTCCACATCACCCGAGGAACAGAGGAGGAGTAGGATGAGGGCTATCAAAACTGGTCGCATTGGGGACAAAGAATAAAAGGAGCAGATTTCTGGGCGTGGTAGAATAGATTCAGGGCATAATGTGCAGACAGGCGTATAGTGGGGTGCGGGTACAGCAGGGGTAAGCGCAGGCACTGAGTGATTACAAGAGAGGTTGTATCTCTGGATAAGCTGGTTATAATGGGTGAGGTCACCGCATGTGTGGGAGGTGGGACAAAGGAGGTATTATGAGGGGAACTAGGGGCTCCATTGTAAACTAAAACAATGATAACTAACCTAAACAACAGTATAAGGCATATTGACATATGAGAGAGACATACAGCGAGGCATAAAGTAAACACAGGTGTTGATTTGGAGAGCTAGCTAAGACAACAGCTAATCAGCTAAAACAACAACAGGTAAAATGGCGATGAATGGGCAGAGGGTTGGTTAACTACACACAGCCTGAGTTCGCGGCTGGGGCCTGCAGATAAACAAAACAAAAATACCCCAAAAAATATTAACAGAATTGAGTACCGTGATTAATGGACAGTCCAGCGGGCATCAGCTATGTAGCCAAGTGATCATAGGGTCCAGGGGTAGCAATAGAAGGAACAGGGGAGCCGCGGAATAGTCGTTACTATGCTAGCACGTGGGTGACGCGGCATTTAACGTTAGTAGCCCGGGGCTAGTAGAAGCGTCTGCTCCGATGGAGGCCAGTTGAAGGCACAGCGGATGGAGTATTTGTCGGCAGACCTGTCGTGGTGGTGCAGCGGGGCGCCGTGTCGACTAAGGATCCAAGTGAAAGAGGTATTGTAGTTGTAGTAATTTAGTTTTCTATCCGGGAGATGCGCCTGGCTCACGACTAACTGGTGCTAGCTTCGAGGCAGAGGCGTTAGCCACCATAGCCTCTCGGTAGCAGTGGTGATCCGGTGCCAAGGTCCAGAGTTTACGGCAAGGATCCGGTGGAGTAGTGTGTTCTAGCCGTGTTTGGGTGGAGTCCGGGTGAACAACTGATTAGGCCGGGAGGTGGGCCTCAGGGATAGCTTTGGTACTGGGTAACTCGGTGGGTGCTAGCTAGCTGTGAAGATCAGGAGTAATGGTCCAGGGATTACTGCAGGAAGCCGGCGTTGTAGTGGAGAGACAGTCCGTTACTGGTAGGCTGGCGAGTGTTATCCAGGCAAAAAAATAATATATATATATATATAATTTTTTTTTTTTTTTATGAAAAAGGGGCTGGTACCTGTGCAGAAGGTGAAGGCCGCTAGCAGTGGCTAACAATGACTAAATATCTTGTAGCTAATTAGCTGGTTAGCTAATGGTTAGCATGATGATCTACCTACAGCATAAACCGATCATGGATCAACACTCCCAATCTGATATCCATCATGAATACGAGCCCAGGTAGGCCCACGTAGACCCAGGTAGGCCCAGGCTGGCCCAGGTAGGGCCAGGTAGGGCCATGCCTTTTTCTTGAAGACTTGAAGATACATTACTCAGAACATGAGGACAGAGAAGTTCAGTTATTCATGTTCAATTTGTCTGACAAACCCACCTTTTCAGAACAAGGGCTGAGCGATCATCACACGAGTAGTTTTTAATGAGAGGTCTTCCTCCTCCTTGGTCTATTTAACCATCCTGTTCTGACCTAAACCCAGTTTCACTAATTGCACTCTCTTTGGTGCTACTTTATGATGTTCCTCATTATTACCAGTACTCATCAAAGGCCTGAAGACTTCCAACTATGTGTGTGTGTGCACGCACATGATTCCTTGCATACGTGCTTATGTGTGTGTGTGCGTGTGTGTTTGCGTGTGTGTGTGTGTGTGTGTTTGTGCATGTGTTTACATGCATGTATCTGTGAAATTGGAACAGGCACGCACACAGATGCAAAACACAGAGGATTCTGACTTAATCCACATTTGTAGAGAACCCAGAAACCAGGGCAGCCGGTGCTTTCTGCAAACGTGTTCTAGATGCACACCACACGGATGTTCCCTAAACAAATGTAAGTTATTTAACTGTAACACTGATTTGGCAGAGCAAGCTGTAGCCAGAGGACCTAACTACAACCAGCAGGGGACACACTACTACTCAGAGAGAGAATCAGTGAATAGGAGGAGGAGAAAGGGATGGAGAGATAGAGAGAGAGAGAGAGAGAGAGAGAGAGAGAGAGAGAGAGAGAGAGAGAGAGAGAGAGAGAGAGAGAGAGAGAGAGAGAGAGAGGGGGGGAGTCAGACAAAGAGAGGATGAGAGAGAGATGGGAGGGAGAGGGCGAATAGAGGGAGACAGAGAGGAGAGGAAAGAAATAAGAAGATGGAGAATGAGAGAGAGAGGAGAAATGGAGAGAGGCAGTGCATGGGAGGGAGAGAGAGAGGAGAGAGAGAGAGAGAGAGAGAGAGAGAGAGAGAGAGAGAGAGAGAGAGAGAGAGAGAGAGAGAGAGAGAGAGAGAGAGAGAGAGAGAGAGAGAGAGAGAAGGCAAGCACATGTACGAGGGGAGGGGGATGCAGAATTTGGAGATTAAAGTATCTGCAGGATTAGAGAGCAGGTTTTAATGATGGGAATGGAAAAGCAGAGAAAAGAGCTACATTCTGCTAACCTCTCTCTCTCTCTCTCTCTCTCTCTCTCTCTCTCTCTCAATTCAATTGACTTTATTGACATGGCAAGTTCATTATTACTTAAATTGTCAAGGTATACATATCGAAAAATAAAAATAAAATAAAAATATATATTTATATATCAAATATATATATATTTATATATAAATAAATGGTGGGACCAACAGCAATAATAATAGTAGTGGACATGGGATTACCATTAACAACAACTACAACAACAATATTAATGAGAACAACAATACATTAAAGCAATGGTAGTGGACCAGTGTTAACATGACTGAGAAGACACATGACGTGGTATGAAAGACAAAACAAAACAAGATGGGAAATATTATCGACATTACTTTGCACTTTTCACTGGCTGTCCCTCAGGTTGTGGCAGGAGGACACATATTTGGCTGCCAAAACTGCACATTTTTTGGGGCTTTTCACCCAATAAATATTTGATTTTTTCTTAATCTTTTATAGTTTCAAATTCTTTGTATTGAATTATAATTTTGGGAAAAAAATATTCTCTTAGGTCTGAGTATTTGTCACAGTGTAATAGGAAATGCAGCTCTGTCTCTACCTCTCCCCTCCCTCTACCTCTACCTCTCCCCAAATCAAATTTGATATACACAGAGAGAGAGAGAGACACAGAGAGAGACACAGAGAGAGACACAGAGAAAGACACAGAGAGAGACAAAGACAATGCAAACAGTCTAGGTAGCCATTTCATTAGCTGTTTAGGAGTCTTATGGTTTGCGGGTAGAAGCTATTTAGGGCCGTACGCACTAGCCTCTGTAGTGCCTTGCGGTCGGAGGCCGAGCAGTACCATACCAGGCAGTGATGCAACCCGTCAGGATGCTCTTGATGGTGCAGCTGTAAAACCTTTTGAGGATCTGAGGACCCATTGCTAAATCTCTTTCTATGTCTCTCTCTCTCACGCCTATTTATTCAGACAGCTCCATCATTACCACTTCAGAATCCCTCCATAACCAGCCTCGCTCCCACAGCAACCACACACACACACATATAGGGCCAAAGTCACTTGCCTTAAAGTCCTTTATACAGTATGTGCAGTCACATGACAGAATGATAACTCCACAAACTCTGACACAAATGTCCTTTATCTCCTGTAACATGCACTCTAACAGCAAAGCAGTAACATATCAGAGGATATAAGGCTATATACAGTATACTGGAATATCAGAGGATATAAGGTTATATACAGTATACTGGAATATCAGAGGATAAAAGGCTATATACAGTATACTGAAATATCAGAGGATATAAGGCTATATACAGTATACTGGAATATCAGAGGATATAAGGCTATATACAGTATACTGAAATATCAGAGGATATAAGGTTATATACAGTATACTGAAATATCAGAGGATATAAGGCTATATACAGTATACTGGAATATCAGAGGATATAAGGTTATATACAGTATACTGGAATATCAGAGGATATAAGGCTATATACAGTATACTGGAATATCAGAGGATATAAGGCTATATACAGTATACTGAAATATCCGAGGATATAAGGCTATATACAGTATACTGGAATATCAGAGGATATAAGGCTATATACAGTATACTGGAATATCAGAGGATATAAGGCTATATACAGTATACTGGAATATCAGAGGATATAAGGCTATATACAGTATACTGAAATATCAGAGGATATAAGGCTATATACAGTATACTGGAATATCAGAGGATATAAGGCTATATACAGTATACTGAAATATCAGAGGATATAAGGCTATATACAGTATACTGGAATATCAGAGGATATAAGGCTATATACAGTATACTGGAATATCAGAGGATATAAGGCTATATACAGTATACTGGAATATCAGAGGATATAAGGCTATATACAGTTTCCCAGAATATCAGCATTGCAGTGCTAGCTGTGCCACCAGAGATTCTGGGTTCAAGCTCAGGCTCTGTCGCTGCCGGCTGCGACCGAGAGGTCCATGGGGCGATGCACAATTGGCCCAGCGTCGTCCGGGTTAGGGAGGGTTCAGGGATATCCTTGTCTCATTGCACACTAGCGGCTCCTGTGTCGGGCCGAGTGCAGTGCACGCTGATCAGGTCGCCAGGTGTACGGTGTTTCCTCCGACACATTGGTGTAGCTGGCTTCCGGGTTAGATGTGCATTGTGTCAAGAAGCAGTGCGGCAGGTTGGGTTGTGTTTCGGAAGACGCATGGCTCTCGACCTTAGCCTCTCCCGAGTCCATACGGGAGTTGCAGTGATGAGACAAGACTGTAACTACTACCAATTGGGGAGAAAATTGGGGGTACATTTTTTGTTACAAAAAAACAGCCAAAGCGTCAATACAGGACTAAGATTGAATCGTGCTACACCGCCTCTAAATGCTTGTCAGATGTGGCAGGGCTTGCAAACCATTCACAGTTTACTGTACATGTTTATGTTTTTTATTTTACCAGGTAAGTTGACTGAGAACACATTCTCATTTACAGCAACGACCCGGGGAATAGTTACAGGGAATAGGAGGGGGATGAATGAATCAATTGTAAGCTGGGGATGATTAGGTGACCGTGATGGTTTAAGAGACAGATAGGGAATTTAGCCAGGACACCCGGGTTAACACCCCTACTCTTACAATAAGTGCCATGGAATCTTTAATGACCTCAGAGAGTCAGGACACCCGATTAACGTCCCAGCCAAAAGACTGCACCCTACACAGACCAGTGTCCCCAATCACTGCCCTGGGGCATTGGAATATTTTTTAGACCAGAGGAAAGAGTGCCTCCTACTGGCCCTCCAACACCACTTCCAGCAGCATCTGGTCTCCCATCCAAGGACCAACCAGGACCAACACAGCTTATCTTCAGAAGCAAGCCAGGAGTGGGATGCAGGGTGGTATGCTGTTGGCAAACTGCTGGCAAACCATTAAAGACTTTGCTGCTGGCAAACCATTAAAGACCACAAAGGGAAGAACAGCCGAGAGCTGCCCAGTGACACCAGCATACCAGACGAGCTAAACTACTTCTATGCTCGCTTCGAGGCAAATAACACTGAAACATGCATGAGAGCACCAGCTTTTCCGGAAGACTGTGTGATCACACTCTCCACAGCTGGTGGGAGTAAGACCATTAAAACCTCTCTAGTGTGCGTGGGACGGTAGCGTCCCACCTGACCAACATCCAGTGAAATTGCAGGGTGCCAAATTCAAACAACAGAAATCTCATAATTAAAATTCCTCAAACATACAAGTATTATACGCCATTTTAAAGATAAACTTCTTGTTAATCCAACTGCAGTGTCTAATTTCAAAAAGGCTTTACGGCGAAAGCACACCATGCGGTTATGTTAGCGCCTAGTCACACAAATCATACAGCCATTTTCCAGCCAAAGAGAGGAGTCACAAAAAGCAGAAATAGAGATAAAATGAATCACTAACCTTTGATGATCTTCATCAGATGGCACTCATAGGACTTCATGTTACACAATACATGTATGTTTTGTTTGATAAAGTTCATATTTATATAAAAAAATCTCAGTTAACATTGGCGCATTATGTTCAGTCATGTTTTGCCTCCAAAACATCTGGTGATTTTGCAGAGCATCACATCAATTTACAGGAATACTCATCATAAACGTTGATGAAAGATACAAGCGTTATACATAGGATTAAAGATAAACTGCTCCTTAATGCAACCGCTGTGTCTGATTTCAAAACAGCTTTACGGTGAAAGCACACCATGCGATAATCTGAGTACAGCGCGCAGACACCAAAGCTTATGCAGATACCCGCCATGTTGTGGAGTCAACAAAAGTCAGAAATAGCATTATAAATATTAATTTACCTTTGATGATCTTCATCGGAATGCACTCCCAGGAATCCCAGTTCCACAATAAATGTTTTTTAAATTGTTCGAAAAGTTCATATTTATGTCCAAATACATCCTTTTTGTTTGCGTGTTTAGTTCACTTATTAAAATGCACAAAGCGCGGGCACTAAGTCCAGACGAAAAGTCTAAAAAGTTCCATTAAAGGAATCAACACCATTATCCCAGAAACCCTAGACCCATTCCAATTTGCATACCACCCCAACAGATCCACAGATGATGCCATCTCTATTGCACTCCACACTGCCCTTTCCCACCTGGACAAAAGGAACACCTATGTGAGAATGCTATTCATTGACTACATTGACTTCTTTGCAGTATTCCTTTAATGCTTTGTTGCAAACAGGATGCATTTTTTAAACTATTTTTATTCTGTTATTCGGTTAGTATTGTGGAGTAACTACAATGTTGATCCATCCTCAGTTTTCTCCTATAACAGCTATTAAACTCTGTAACTGTTTTAAAGACACCATTGGCCCCATAGTGAAATCCCAGAGCGGTCTCCTTTCCCTCCTGCCAAGTGAGTTAGTAAGGATGTCTGTATCTTTCTAATGACTGGGTTTATTGATATCCCATCCGAACGGTCATCAAAAACTTCAACGTGGGATATTCAATGTCTGCTTTTCAAAGGTTTACCAATCTACCAATAGGTGCCCTATTGGACTGGCCTGAATGCCAAGCATCACATCTGGAGGAAACCAGGCACCACTCATCACCTGGTCAATACCATCCCTATGGTGAAGCATGTTGGTGGCAGCATCATGTTGTGGGGATGTTTTTCAGCGCCAGGGACTGGGAGACTAGTTAGGATCGAGGGAAAGATGAACAGAGCAAAGTACAGAGAGATCGTTTATGAAAACCTCAGACTGGGGAGAAGGTTCACTTTCCAACAGGATAATGACCCTAAGCACACAGCCAAGACAATGCAAGAGTGGCTTCGGGACAAGTCTCAGAATGTCCTTGAGTGGCCCAGCCAGAGTGGCCCATTTGAACCCGATCAAACATCTCTGGAGAGACCTGAAAATAGCTGTGCAGCAACGCTCCCCATCCAACCTGACAGAGCTTGAGAGGATCTGCAGAGAAGAATGGGAGGAATTCCCCAAATACAGGTGTGCCACGTTTTTAGCATCAAACCCAAGACGACTCGAGGTTGTAATCGCTGTCAAAAAGAAATTCATCAAAGTACTGAGTAAAGGGTCTGAATACTTATGTAAATGTGACATTTGCACACAATTATAAAAACCTGTTTTTGCTTTTTTGGGGTATAGTGTGTAGATTGATGAGGGGGAAAAAAATATTTAAATAATTTTAGAATAAGGCTGTAACGTAACAAAATGTGGAAAAGGTGAAGGGGTCTGAAAACTTTCCGAAGGCACTGTATGTTGGAATAATTGGAATATGAGAGGATATAAGGCTATATATACTGGAATAAAGTGATTTTTACTATGATTAAATGTCAGGAATTGTGAAACACTGAGTTTAAACGTATTTGGCTAAGGTGTATTTAAACTTTCGACTTCAACTGTATATACTGGAATATAAGAGGATATAAGGCTATATATAGTAGAATATAAGAGGATATAAAGTGCTATGATTATATTGTGAAACACTGAGTTTAAACGTATTTGGCTAAGGTGTATGTAAACTTTCGACTTCAACTGTATATACTGGAATATAAGAGGATATACGGCTATATATAGTAGAATATAAGAGGATATAAGGCTATATATAGTGGAATATAAGAGGATATAAGGCTATATATACTGGAATATAAGAGGATATAAGGCTACATATAGAATATTATAAGAGGATATAAGGCTATATATACTGGAATATAAGAGGATATAAGGCTATATATACTGGAATATAAGAGGATATAAGGCTATACTGTATATAGTGGAATATAAGAAGATATAAGGCTATACAGTATATTCTGGAATATAAGAGGATATAAAATGAATCTAAGCACTAAAATGAATCTAAGCACTAAAATGAATCTAAGCACTAAGCACTAAAATGAATCTAAGCACTAAAATGAATCTAAGCACTAAAATGAATCTAAGCACTAAAATGAATCTAAGCACTAAAATGAATCTAAGCACTAAGATGAATCTAAGCACGAAAATGAATCTAAGCACTAAGATGAATCTAAGCACTAAAATGAATCTAAGCACTAAAATGAATCTAAGCACTAAAATGAATCTAAGCACTAAAATTAATCTAAGCACTAAAATTAATCTAAGCACTAAAATGAATCTAAGCACTAAGGTTAATCTAAGCACTAAAATGAATCTAAGCACTAAAATTAATCTAAGCACTAAAATGAATCTAAGCACTAAGGTTAATCTAAGCACTAAACTGAATCTAAGCACTAAAATGAATCTAAACACTAAAATGAATCTAAGCACTAAAATGAATCTAAGCACTAAAATTAATCTAAGCACTAAAATGAATCTAAGCATTAAAATTAATCTAAGCACTAAAGTTAATCTAAGCACTAAGGTTAATCTAAGCACTAAAATGAATCTAAGCACTAAAATTTAAGCACTAAAATGAATCTAAGCACTAAGGTTAATCTAAGCACTAAAATGAATCTAAGCACTAAGATTAATCTAAGCACTAAAATGAATCTAAGCACTAAAATGAATCTAAGCACTAAAATGAATCTAAACACTGAAGTTAATCTAAGCACTAAAATGAATCTAAGCACTAAGGTTAATCTAAGCACTAAAATGAATCTAAGCACTAAGGTTAATCTAAGCACTAAGGTTAATCTAAGCACTAAGGTTAATCTAAGCACTAAAATTAATCTAAGCACCAAGGTTAAAGAGTATATATGAACATCGTTTCCAGAGAAAAAGTTAGATATTCTTGCAGGTTGATGTTAATTGTTACGAGTCTTGGCTATATTGTAAAAATTCATGAAAACATGTATTTGCTTTTTGGTCTTAATTTAAGGTTAGAGTTAGGTTTAAAATCAGCTTGTATGGCTTTTTGTGTGTGCCAGCTAGTGACCACTCTGCAGAGCTGCCTCCAGAACAATATTCATTACGAAAAACACTAACCTCTTTTATTCTTTGTTATCTGGAAGGGTGACCTGTCAGATTCAACGAGACTCGGTTCTATGACTGAGTGGAATTTATTTGAATTGCACTGACATAAATTCTACATCCTGTGGGGTGTGGCATATTTAATTTGAATTTCAACTCAATGAGTTGAGTAGGAGTCAATTCCAAAATTCTTAATTGATTCCAACCCTGATATATAGTGTAATATACTGTTTTCTGCATGTATTCTTTAAGGCCACTACAGTAATGACAGAAAAGCAGGCAAACAGAGATTAGTTTTACTGAGGAACACATGGAAACATTAGGACTTCAGTGCAGAGTGAGGGAGATAAAAATAGATAGTCGACCATCTGGTCTGATAGACAGACACAGCATTGAGCCAGATATCAGTGCTACAGTCGACCATCTGGTCTGATAGACAGACACAGCATTGGGCCAGATATCAGTGCTATAGTCAACCATCTGGTCTGATACACAAACACAGCATTGAGCCAGATATCAATGCTACAGTCGACCATCTGGTCTGATAGACAAACACAGCATTGAGCCAGATATCAGTGCTACAGTCGACCATCTGGTCTGATAGACAGACACAGCATTGAGCCAGATATCAGTGCTATAGTCAACCATCTGGTCTGATAGACAGACACAGCCTTGAGCCAGATATCAGTGCTATAGTCGACCATCTGGTCTGATAGACAGACACAGCATTGAGCCAGATATCAGTGCTATAGTCAACCATCTGGTCTGATACACAAACACAGCATTGAGCCAGATATCAGTGCTATAGTAGACCATCTGGTCTGATACACAGACACAGCATTGAGCCAGATACCAGTGCTATAGCCTGGTTCACCAATTACTTTGCAGACAGAGTTCAGTGTGTCAAATCGGAGGGCATGCTGTCCGGTCCTCTGGCAGTCTCTATGGGGGTGCCACAGGGTTCAATTCTCGGGCCGACTCTTTTCTCTGTATATATCAATGATGTTGGTCTTGTTGCGGGCGATTCCCTGATCCACCTCTACGCAGACGACACCATTCTATATACTTTCGGCCCGTCATTGGACACTGTGCTATCTAACCTCCAAACGAGCTTCAATGCCATACAACACTCCTTCCGTGGCCTCCAACTGCTCTTGAACGCTAGTAAAACCAAATGTATGCTTTTCAACCGATCGCTGCCTGCACCCGCATGCCCGACTAGCATCACCACACTGGATGGTTCCGACCTTGAATATGTGGACACCTATAAGTACCTAGGTGTCTGGCTAGACTGCAAACTCTCCTTCCAGACCCATATCAAACATCTCCAATCGAAAATCAAATCAAGAGTCGGCTTTCTATTCCGCAACAAAGCCTCCTTCACTCACGCTGCCAAGCTTACCCTAGTAAAACTGACTATCCTACCGATCCTCAACTTCGGCGATATCATCTACAAAATCGCTTCCAACACTCTACTCAGCAAACTGGATGCAGTTTATCACAGTGCCATCCGTTTTGTCACTAACGCACCTTATACTACCCACCACTGCGACTCGTATGCTCTAGTCGGCTGGCCCTCGCTACATATTTGTCGCCAGACCCACTGGCTCCAGGTCATCTACAAGGCCATGCTAGGTAAAGCTCCGCCTTATCTCAGTTCACTGGTCACGATGGCAACACCCATCCGTAGCACGCGCTCCAGCAGGTGTATCTCACTGATCATCCCTAAAGCCAACACCTCATTCGGCCGCCTTTCGTTCCAGTACTCTGCTGCCTGTGACTGGAACGAATTGCAAAAATCGCTGAAGTTGGAGACTTTTATCTCCCTCACCAACTTCAAACATCAGCTATCTGAGCAGCTAACCGATCGCTGCAGCTGTACATAACCTATTGGTAAATAGCCCACCCATATTCACCTACCTCATCCCCACAGTTTTTATTTATTTACTTTTCTGCTCTTTTGCACACCAATATCTCTACCTGTACATGATCATCTGATCATTTATCACTCCAGTGTTAATCTGCAATATTGTAATTATTCGCCTACCTCCTCATGCCTTTTGCACACATTGTATATAGACTCCCCTTTTTTTCTACTGTGTTATTGACTTGTTAATTGTTTACTCCATGTGTAACTCTGTGTTGTCTGTTCACACTGCTGTGCTTTATCTTGGCCAGGTCGCAGTTGCAAATGAGAACTTGTTCTCAACTAGCCTACCTGGTTAAATAAAGGTGAACTAAAATAAATAAAAAATAGTCTACCATCTGGTCTGATAGACAGACACAGCATTGAGCCAGATATCAGTGCTATAGTCGACCATCTGGTCTGATAGACAGACACAGCATTGGGCCAGATATCAGTGCTTTAGTCAACCATCTGGTCTGATAGACAGACACAGCCTTGAGCCAGATATCAGTGCTATAGTCGACCATCTGGTCTGATAGACAGACACAGCATTGGGCCAGATATCAGTGCTATAGTCGACCATCTGGTCTGATAGACAGACACAGCCTTGAGCCAGATATCAGTGCTATAGTCGACCATCTGGTCTAATAGACAGACACAGCATTGGGCCAGATATCAGTGCTATAGTCGACCATCTGGTCTGATAGACAGACACAGCCTTGAGCCAGATATCAGTGCTATAGTCGACCATCTGGTCTGATAGACAGACACAGCCTTGAGCCAGATATCAGTGCTATAGTCGACCATCTGGTCTGATAGACAGACACAGCCTTGAGCCAGATATCAGTGCTATAGTCGACCATCTGGTCTGATAGACAGACACAGCCTTGAGCCAGATATCAGTGCTATAGTCGACCATCTGGTCTGATAGACAGACACAGCCTTGAGCCAGATATCAGTGCTATAGTCGACCATCTGGTCTGATAGACAGACACAGCCTTGAGCCAGATATCAGTGCTATAGTCGACCATCTGGTCTGATAGACAGACACAGCCTTGAGCCAGATATCAGTGCTATAGTCGACCATCTGGTCTGATAGACAGACACAGCCTTGAGCCAGATATCAGTGCTATAGTCGACCATCTGGTCTGATAGACAGACACAGCATTGGGCCAGATATCAGTGCTATAGTCGACCATCTGGTCTGATAGACAGACACAGCATTGGGCCAGATATCAGTGCTATAGTCGACCATCTGGTCTGATAGACAGACACAGCATTGGGCCAGATATCAGTGCTATAGTCAACCATCTGGTCTGATAAACAGACACAGCATTGGGCCAGATATCAGTGCTATAGTCGACCATCTGGTCTGATACACAAACACATATAAAGTAACAGTAAACTGTATTAGGTACATTTTGGCTCTTCCTCAAACTCCTACATGGTCCTTTAAGATGGATGATAGGGGTTTGAGACAGAGCTGGACAGAAGTTGTTTATGCAATAGTAATATAACTCCAACTGGATAACTCCCATTCTCCTATCACCATTCCCACAGTCATAAACAACACATTTTGAACAGAAAAGTGTCTCTGAAATATACTTTCCCCTTCCCAAGTCTCCCTTTAAAATGTGTCTCTACATCTGATTGTACTCTCTGCCATTTGCATACTTTCTTTCTTTCTGAATAACAATTCATTCCCTGCTGACACATGTAGCTCTCTGAGCCATCTGCTGTCTGTGGACAGGACTGGCGAGGAGGAGAGGAGAGAGGAGGGGAGGAGAAACAGGGAGGAGGTGAGGAGAGGGAATGGGGGAGAAGAGGGGAGATGAGGAGGTGAGGGGTGGGAATGGGGGAGAGGAGAGGAGAGGAGGAGATGAGAAGAGGGGAGGAGAGGAAGGGAGGGGAGAGGAGAAGAGACGAGGAGGAGGGCAGGGAGGAGGGGAGGGGAGAGGAGGAGAGGAGAGGAGGGGAGGAGAGGGGTCAGGAGGAAAGGAGGGAAGGAGAAGCGGGGGAGGAGGTGAGGAGAGGGAATGGGGGAGAAGAGGGGAGGAGAGGAGGTGAGGGGAGGAAATGGGGGAGAGGAGAGGAGAGGAGGAGTTGAGAAGAGGGGAGGAGAGGAGGGGAGGGGAGAGGAGGAGAGGGGAGGAGGGGAGGAGAGGAGAGGAGGGGAGAGGAGGGGAGGGGAGAGGAGGAGAGGAGAGGAGGGGAGGAGAGGGGTCAGGAGGAAAGGAGGGAAGGAGAAGCGGGGAGGAGGTGAGGAGAGGGAATGGGGGAGAAGAGGGGAGGAGAGGAGGTGAGGGGAGGAAATGGGGGAGAGGGGAGGAGAGGAGGTGAGGAGAGGGAATGGGGGAGAAGAGGGGAGGAGAGGAGGTGAGGGGAGGAAATGGGGGAGAGGGGAGGAGAGGAGGTGAGGAGAGGGAATGGGGAGAAGAGGGGAGGAGAGGAGGTGAGGGGAGGAAATGGGGGGAGAGGAGAGGAGAGGAGGAGTTGAGAAGAGGGGAGGAGAGGAAGGGAGGGGAGAGGAGAAGAGACGAGGAGGAGGGCAGGGAGGAGGGGAGGGGAGAGGAGGAGAGGAGAGGAGGGGAGGAGAGGGGTCAGGAGGAAAGGAGGGAAGGAGAAGCGGGGAGGAGGTGAGGAGAGGGAATGGGGGAGAAGAGGGGAGGAGAGGAGGTGAGGGGAGGAAATGGGGGAGAGGAGAGGAGAGGAGGAGTTGAGAAGAGGAGAGGAGAGGAGGGGAGGGGAGAGGAGGAGAGGGGAGGGGAGGGAACGGGGGGGAGAGGTTTTTAATAGTTTTTTTATCTGACCAGCTGTGTTTACTGTATTATGTACAGTGTCCATAATGGCGTTCCCTATATAGTGTACTACTGTTGATCAGAGTCCCTATATAGTGTACTACTGTTGATCAGAGCCCCTATATAGTGTACTACTGTTGACCAGAGCCCCTATGTCAAATCAAATCAAATCAAATCCAATTTTATTTGTCACATACACATGGTTAGCAGATGTTAATGCGAATGTAGCGAAATGCTTGTGCTCTAGTTCCGACAATGCAGTAATAACCAACAAGTAATCTAACTAACAATTCCAAAACTACTGTCTTATACACACAAGTGTAAGGGGATAAAGAATATGTATATAAAGATATATGAATGAGTGATGGTACAGAGCGGCATAGGCAAGATACAGTAGATGGTATCGAGTACAGTATATACATATGAGATGAGTATGTAAACAAAGTGGCATAGTTAAAGTGGCTAGTGATACATGTATTACATAAGGATGCAGTAGATGATATAGAGTACAGTATATACGTATACATATGATATTAATAATGTAGGTTATGTAACATTATATTAGGTAGCATTGTTTAAAGTGGCTAGTGATATATTTTACATCATTTCCCATCAATTCCCATTATTAAAGTGGCTGGAGTTGAGTCGGTGTGTTGGCAGCAGCCACTCAATTTTAGTGGTGGCTGTTTAACAGTCTTGGCCTTGAGATAGAAGCTGTTTTTCAGTCTCTCGGTCCCAGCTTTGATGCACCTGCACTGACCTCGCCTTCTGGATGATAGCGGGGTGAACAGGCAGTGGCTCGGTGGTTGTTGTCCTTGATGATCTTTATGGCCTTCCTGTAACATCGGGTGGTGTAGGTGTCCTCGAGGGCAGGTAGTTTGCCCCCGGTGATGCGTTGTGCAGACCTCACTACCCTCTGGAGAGCCTTACGGTTGTGGGTGGAGCAGTTGCCGTACCAGCTCTCGATTGTGCATCTGTAGAAGTTTGTGAGTGCTTTTGGTGACAACCGAATTTCTTCAGCCTCCTGAGGTTGAAGAGGCGCTGCTGCGCCTTCTTCACGATGCTGTCCATGTGGGTGGACCAATTCAGTTTGTCTGTGATGTGTATGCCGAGGAACTTAAAACTTGCTACCCTCTCCACTACTGTTCCATCGATGTGGATAGGTGGGTGTTCCCTCTGCTGTTTCCTGAAGTCCAAAATCATCTCCGTAGTTTTGTTGACCTTGAGTGTGAGGTTATTTTCCTGACACCACACTCCGAGGGCCCTCACCTCCTCCCTGTAGGCCGTCTCGTCGTTGTTGGTAATCAATCCTACCACTGTTGTGTCGTCCGCAAACTTGATGATTGAGTTGGAGGCGTGCGTGGCCACGCAGTCGTGGGTGAACAGGGAGTACAGGAGAGGGCTCAGAACGCACCCTTGTGGGGCCCCAGTGTTGAGGATCAGCGGGGTGGAGATGTTGTTGCCTACCCTCACCACCTGGGGGCGGCCCGTCAGGAAGTCCCGTACCCAGTTGCATAGGGCGGGGTCGAGACCCAGGGTCTCGAGCTTGATGACGAGCTTGGAGGGTACTATGGTGTTAAATGCCGAGCTGTAGTCGATGAACAGCATTCTCACATAGGTATTCCTCTTGTTCAGGTGGGTTAGGGCAGTGTGCAGTGTGGTTGAGATTGCATCGTCTGTGGACCTATTTGGGCAGTAAGCAAATTGGAGTGGGTCTCGGGTGTCAGGTAGGGTGGAGGTGATATGGTCCTTGACTAGTCTCTTAAAGCACTTCATGATGACGGAAGTGAGTGCTACGGGGCGGTAGTCGTTTAGCTCAGTTACCTTAGCTTTCTTGGGAACAGGAACAATGGTGGCCCTCTTGAAGCATGTGGGAACAGCAGACTGGGATAGGGATTGATTGAATATGTCCTTATCCCCATTCCCATTCCCCTGTTAGCTGAAGCATACTGTAAAAGTGTAAATGACAGTTTAAAATGTGACTTGTATGACCCCCAAATATACTCCCCTCCAGAACACAGTAATTAATGTTGTTGTTGTTGTTGTTGAAACTAAAATAGAACCACAAACCCAGAGGACAACAGAAAACACCCAGTAGACTGAAACAGAAGAAAACCATGAAGGTGTTGTGTCTGAAATGGCACCCTATTCCCTACCAAACCACCATGGGTCCTGGTCAAACTAGTGCACTATAAAGGGAAAGGGGTGCCATTTGGGACTCATCCCTATTCGTCACCATCATCAAGTCTGAGAGAAATCACCTTGAGGAATAGGAGGTGTCGTCATAGTCAGGGTTTTTAATGAGCTGAAAAACAGAACAAGAAAAAAGAAAGTGAAAATCTGATGAAAAGTGTTTCTTCTTGGCAGGATCCAACCCTAATGTTTCTTCTTGGCAGGATCCAAACCTAATGTTTCTTCTTGGCAGGATCCAACCCTAATGTTTCTTCTTGGCAGGATCCAAACCTAATGTTTCTTCTTGGCAGGTTCCAAACCTAACGTTTCCTCTTGGCAGGAGCCAACCCTAATGTCTTGTCTTGGCAGGATCAAACCCTAATGTTTCTTCTTGGCAGGATCAAATCCTAATGTTTCTTCTTGGCAGGATCCAGCCCTAATGTCTCATCTTGGCAGGATCCAACTCTAATGTTTCTTCTTGGCAGGATCCAACCCTAATGTTTCTTCTTGGCAGGATCCAACCCTAATGTTTCTTCTTGGCAGGATCCAACCCTAATGTCTCGTCTTGGCAGGATCCAACCCTAATGTTTCTTCTTCGAGGGATCAAACCCTAATGTCTCTTCTTGGCAGGATCCAACCCTAATGTCTCTTCTTGGCAGGATCCAACCCTAATGTTTCTTCTTGGCAGGATCAAACCCTAATGTTTCTTCATGGTAGGATAAAACCCTAACGTTTCCTCTTGGCAGGAGCCAACCCTAATGTCTCTTCTTGGCAGGATCCAACCCTAATGTTTCTTCTTGGCAGGATCCAACCCTAATGCTTCTTCTTCGAGGGATCAAACCCTAATGTCTCCTCTTGGCTGGATCCAACCCTAATGTTTCTTAATGAAAGTATCCAACCCTAATGTCTCTTCCTGGCAGGATCCAACGCTAATGTTTCTTCTTGGCAGGATCAAATCCTAATGTTTCTTCTTGGCAGGATCCAACCGTAATGTTTCTTCTTGGCAGGATCCAACCCTAATGTTTCTTCTTGGCAGGATCCAACCCTAATGCTTCTTCTTCGAGGGATCAAACCCTAATGTCTCCTCTTGGCTGGATCCAACCCTAATGTTTCTTAATGAAAGTATCCAACCCTAATGTCTCTTCCTGGCAGGATCCAACGCTAATGTTTCTTCTTGGCAGGATCAAATCCTAATGTTTCTTCTTGGCAGGATCCAGCCCTAATGTCTCATCTTGGCAGGATCCAGCCCTAATGTGTCTTCTTGTCAGGATCCAACCGTAATGTTTCTTCTTGGCAGGATCCAACCGTAATGTTTCTTCTTGGCAGGATCCAACCGTAATGTTTCTTCTTGGCAAGATCCAACCCTGATGTCTCTTCTTGGCAGGATCCAACCCTAATGTTTCTTCTTGGCAGGATCCAACCCTAATGTCTCTTCTTGGCAGGATCCAACCCTAATGTTTCTTCTTGGCAGGATCCAACCCTAATGTCTCTTCTTGGCAGGATCCAACCCTAATGTCTCTTCTTGGCAGGATCCAACCCTAATGTCTCTTCTTGGCAGGATCCAACCCTAATGTCTCTTCTTGGCAGGATCCAACCCTAATGTCTCTTCTTGGCAGGATCCAACCCTAATGTCTCTTCTTGGCAGGATCCAACCCTAATGTCTCTTCTTGGCAGGATCCAACCCTAATGTCTCTTCTTGGCAGGATCAAACTCTACCTGAGATCCAGACTTTGCTGCAGCATTCCTTTTCTTCATCTTCTGGCAACAGAAAGAATGAAAGAGACCCTGGCTACATCTAAAGTCGCACACTATTCCCTTTATCGTGCACTATCTTTGACCAGGACACTATAGCAACAAAAAAAAGTAGTGCACTATATAGGGAATGGACTGCCATTTGGAACGTAATCCCAATCCGTCTCTCTCAGTCAAGGGCTGTGGTTTCTCACACAGAAGGAACATATGGTGTGGAATTCTAAAAATCACAGCTGTTTTGGAGCTGTACAACTTAAACCACTCACTTATATAACATCATCTTTGACGCAGCAACATTTTCATGCATGCAAATGATTTAATGAGGTTTTGTGTGATTTTAGATGCTCTTTCCAGGTAATCTTATGCTTTATAGCAGGTACCCCCAGGGGTACGCACAATGCAGTCGGTGGTACGCCAAATAAAGATGTGATTCACATTATGTTTTATATATAAAACATTTCTTCACATTTTCAAACAGTCCATTTATATTTTCCAACTGGGCTATACATTTGGGTCAGGTTTTTTTCTCGCCTGAGTAGCCTCGTTTCATTGCCGAAAACAAAATTAAATCATCTAGTGTTCAGCAAAATAACAACACAATGTCAAATACAGGTAACCTAGTCAAATAATTAACATCCAATCACAATAACCGTTACTCTCTCATGGGAATTTCACTAAACGTCCGTATGTAGCCAAATGTAGCTGCTGCTCGAAAATTGATAAATTGATTTTTAAAAAGTAAGGCCTGCGTCCATAGAGACACATACCACCTCTTACAGGTAGTACTGCTACTACCAGCAGTATTACACCTGCACCTGTCAACGACACAAGTTGTTTCCACGGGCTTCCACGAGCACATCCAATGCTAGCATCAGTAATTCTACATTTGTTGTTAGCCCAGCTAGCATGGACACTGACAGTTGTGAATCTGATGCAGCCAAAGAGCTACTGCCCCCTTACCCGGGAAAGCACCAAGCTACTGCCCCCTTACCCGGGAAAGCACCAAGCTACTGCCCCCTTACCCGGGAAAGCACCAAGCTACTGCCCCCTTACCCGGGAAAGCACCAAGCTACTGCCCCCTTACCCGGGAAAGCACCAAGCTACTGCCCCCTTACCCGGGAAAGCACCAAGCTACTGCCCCCTTACCCGGGAAAGCACCAAGCTACTGCCCCCTTACCCGGGAAAGCACCGAACAACAGAGTTGAGTTGTTGTTCTCAACTTGCCTACCTGGTTAAATAAAGGTGAAATAAAAATCAAATAAAAAACAGACAGAGATGTTGGAGCATCGAAGCGGTGCAAATATGATGAGAACTACATTGATTTGGGGTTCAATTATATTGGGTGTGGTGCCTTTCCTCAGCCACAGTGTGTTATATGTGCAAAAGTACTATCTCACAACTCAATAAATCCTTCACTCTTGCGCAGACATTTAGAAACATAACATGCCATTTTGAAAAATAAGCCACAGGAGATTTCTGAGTGAGAATTAAGACGACTTTTGACTATTAAGAAATGTATAAAAGCAACAGATACCATTAATAAGAAGGGGCAAGAAGCATCTTATATGGTGAGCTACCGAGTGGCTAGGACAGGCAGCCCCATACTATTGTGGAGGAGTGGCTAGGACAGGCAGCCCCATACTATTATGGAGGAGTGGCTAGGACAGGCAGCCCCATACTATTATGGAGGAGTGGCTAGGACAGGCAGCCCCATACTATTGTGGAGGAGTGGCTAGGACAGGCAGCCCCATACTATTGTGGAGGAGTGGCTAGGACAGGCAGCCCCATACTATTGTGGAGGAGTGGCTAGGACAGGCAGCCCCATACTATTGTGGAGGAGTGGCTAGGACAGGCAGCCCCATACTATTGTGGAGGAGTGGCTAGGACAGGCAGCCCCATACTATTGTGGAGGAGTGGCTAGGACAGGCAGCCCCATACTATTGTGGAGGAGTGGCTAGGACAGGCAAGCCCCATACTATTGTGGAGGGTTAAGCTAGGACAGGCAGCCCCATACTATTGTGGAATAAGGACAGGCAGCCCCATACTATTGTGGAGGAGTGGCTAGGACAGGCAAGCCCCATACTATTGTGGAGGAAGTGGCTAGGACAGGCAAGCCCCATACTATTGTGGAGGAGTGGCTAGGACAGGCAGCCCCATACTATTGTGGAGGAGTGGCTAGGACAGGCAGCCCCATAACTATTGTGGAGACATTTAGACATAAGCCCCATACTATTGTGGAGGAGTGGCTAGGACAGGCAGCCCCATACTATTGTGGAGGAGTGGCTAGGACAGGCAGCCCCATACTATTGTGGAGGAGTGGCTAGGACAGGCAGCCCCATACTATTGTGGAGGAGTGGCTAGGACAGGCAAGCCCCATACTATTGTGGAGGAGTGGCTAGGACAGGCAAGCCCCATACTATTGTGGAGGAGTGGCTAGGACAGGCAAGCCCCATACTATTGTGGAGGAGTGGCTAGGACAGGCAAGCCCCATACTATTGTGGAGGAGTGGCTAGGACAAGCAAGCCCCATACTATTGTGGAGGAGTGGCTAGGACAGGCAAGCCCCATACTATTGTGGAGGAGTGGCTAGGACAGGCAAGCCCCATACTATTGTGGAGGAGTGGCTAGGACAGGCAAGCCCCATACTATTGTGGAGGAGTGGCTAGGACAGGCAGGCCCCATACTATTGTGGAGGAGTGGCTAGGACAGGCAGCCCCATACTATTGTGGAGGAGTGGCTAGGACAGGCAGCCCCATACTATTGTGGAGGAGTGGCTAGGACAGGCAAGCCCCATACTATTGTG
Organism: Oncorhynchus keta; assembly: GCF_023373465.1. NCBI lineage: Eukaryota > Metazoa > Chordata > Actinopteri > Salmoniformes > Salmonidae > Oncorhynchus > Oncorhynchus keta. The sequence goes on from NC_068424.1 coordinate 75,527,304, forward strand.
GAGGAGTGGCTAGGACAGGCAAGCCCCATACTATTGTGGAGGAGTGGCTAGGACAGGCAAGCCCCATACTATTGTGGAGGAGTGGCTAGGACAGGCAAGCACCATACTATTGTGGAGGAGTGGCTAGGACAGGCAAGCCCCATACTATTGTGGAGGAGTGGCTAGGACAGGCAAGCCCCATACTATTGTGGAGGAGTGGCTAGGACAGGCAGCCCCATATTATTGTGGAGGAGTGGCTAGGACAGGCAAGCCTCATACTATTGTGGAGGAGTGGCTAGGACAGGCAAGCCTCATACTATTGTGGTGGAGTGGCTAAGACAGGCAAGCCTCATACTATTGTGGAGGAGTGGCTAGGACAGGCAAGCCTCATACTATTGTGGAGGTGTGGCTAAGACAGGCAAGCCTCATACTATTGTGGAGGAGTGGCTAGGACAGGCAAGCCTCATACTATTGTGGAGGAGTGGCTAGGACAGGCAAGCCCCATACTATTGTGGAGGAGTGGCTAGGACAGGCAAGCCTCATACTATTGTGGAGGAGTGGCTAGGACAGGCAAGCCCCATACTATTGTGGAGGAGTGGCTAGGACAGGCAAGCCTCATACTATTGTGGAGGAGTGGCTAGGACAGGCAAGCCTCATACTATTGTGGAGGAGTGGCTAGGACAGGCAAGCCTCATACTATTGTGGAGGAGTGGCTAGGACAGGCAAGCCCCATACTATTGTGGAGGAGTGGCTAGGACAGGCAAGCCCCATACTATTGTGGAGGAGTGGCTAGGACAGGCAAGCCCCATACTATTGTGGAGGAGTGGCTAGGACAGGCAAGCCCCATACTATTGTGGAGGAGTGGCTAGGACAGGCAAGCCCCATACTATTGTGGAGGAGTGGCTAGGACAGGCAAGCCCCATACTATTGTGGAGGAGTGGCTAGGACAGGCAAGCCCCATACTATTGTAGAGGAGTGGCTAGGACAGGCAAGCCCCATACTATTGTGGAGGAGTGGCTAGGACAGGCAAGCCCCATACTATTGTGGAGGAGTGGCTAGGACAGGCAAGCCCCATACTATTGTGGAGGAGTGGCTAGGACAGGCAAGCCTCATACTATTGTGGAGGACTTAATTCTTCCTGCTGCCGCGGATTTGGCTGTGACAATGCTGGGGGAAAAGGCCCCAAAATGTTTACAGACAATGCCTTCATCAAACAACACTGTTTCACAATGCATCAGTGACATGGCAGGAGATGTTTTGAAACAATTACTGCTTCCAGTGAACTCTATGCGTTACAGCTGGATGAGTCAACAGATGTTGACCTGCCACAGCTCCTGGTATATGTCTGTTACATTCATGCGGGGGTCAATTGATGAAGACTTCCTCTTCTGCAAACCACTGGAAACCAGGATAACATGAGACAATATTTTTTAAAGTACTGGACAGCTTTGTGATATCAAATATACTTTGGTGGTCAAGATGTGTTGGTATCTGTACTGATGGCGCAAAAGCCATGACAGGGAGACATAGTGGAGTGGTAACGCGCGTGAAAGCAGTTGCTCCCGACGCCACTTGGGTACACTGCAGCATCCACGAGAGGCTCTTGCTGCCAAAGGAATGCCTGACAGCTTGAAAGCCATTTTGGACACTACATTGAAAATGGTTAACTTCATTAAAGAAAGGCCCCTGAAATCTTGTGTATTTTCTGCACTATGTAATGATATGGGCAGTGACCATCTAATGCTTTTACAACATACAGAAGTGCTCTGGTTATCAATGGGCAAAGTATTGACATGTTTTTTGAATTGAGAGACGAGCTTAAAGTTTTCTTTACGGACCATAATTTTCACTTGTCTGACCGCTTGCATGATGACGAGTTTTTCCACACGACTGGCCAATCTGGGTGATGTTTTTTCTCACCTGAATGATCTGAATCTAGGATTACAGGGACTCTCTGCATCTATATTCAATGTGTGGGATAAAATTGAGGCTATGATTAAGAAGTTGGAGCTCCTCTCTGTCTGTATTAACAAGGACAACACTCAGGTCTTTCTATCAATGTTATTAACTGTACGTTTGTTTATGTGTAACTCTGTGTCATTGTTTTTGTCACACTGCTTTGCTTTATCTTGGCCAGGTCGCAGATGTAAATGAGAACTTGTTCTCAACTGGCCTACCTGGTTAACTAAAGATGAAATAAAGAAATAAATTAATAAAAAGTAAGAAATGTTTTATTATTTTTTGTGTGCAAATGAACTCAAACTTACGGAAGAAGTTAAATGTGACAAAGTGAAGCACATGAGTGTGCTGGGTGCACAATTACACAGGTACTTTCCCGAAACGGATGACACAAACAACTGGATTCATTATCCCTTTCATGCCCTGCCTCCAGTCCATTTACCGATACCTGAACAAGAGAGCCTCATCAAAATTGCAACAAGCGGTTCATGAAAATGTAATTTAATCAAAAGCTACTGCCAGATTTCTGGATTGGGCTGTGCTCAGAGTATTCTGCCTTGGCAAATCGTGCTGTTAAGACACTGAGGCCCTTTATAACCACGGACCTATGTGAGAGTGGATTCTCGGCCCTCACTATCATGAAAACTAAATACATGTCACGAATCCCGTTTCCTGAGTCTGTTTTTTGCCTGGAGTGTTTTTTTCCGGCGTCCTGGAACGCACCCTGTCTGGTTGCCGGGCAATGTAGCCAGTTGGGAGTTCTGATTACCCGCACCTGTATCCCATCAGCTATCTGCACACCTGGTCCTGATCATCATCTCTCCTCTTCATATGCCCGGACCTGAAATCCATTCCCTGCCGGATCGTTAGCCATGAACAGTATTTTGTGCCATAGTATCAGCCTCAAGTTGGATAGAATTTGTTTTTGTTGTTTTTTACGTTTTGCTTGCCTTAAACTTACCTCCGTTTGTTCTGGCTTCAGTTACTCACCCGGATCATTTACCCCATTCCCGCCTGGTCGGAGGAGGATTCCGCTACCCCATTGGATCCACCTATTTACTCCCATCAACTCACCACCGCTTCCCGTTACGCCACCTGGATATATCGACCCATTCACATTCACTTGTAAATAAATACTCACCTTCTTCCTACTCTCCTTGTCCTGGTCTGCTTCTGGGTTCGATTTTGAAAGAACGTGACAATACATGTATGTGTGGAAAAGTATTTAAGACTGAGACTCTCTCCAATACAACCCAACATTGCAGAGTTATGTGCATCCTTTCAAGCACACCTTTCTCATCAACCTGTGGTGAGTTATTCACAATTTTCAACTAACAAATGAAGTTTTAAATGTAAGATGGCTAAATAAAGAGAAATTATTTTATTATTATTATTTGTGCCCTCGTCCTATAAGAGCTCTGTCACAACCCACGAGCCGGGTTGTGGCAAACACTCACACTCATTCTTATGTTAAATAAATGTATCGTGTAGTGTGTGTGTGTGGCAGGCTTACAATGATGGCAAAAAACAACATTTGAGTGCGCTGACCCTGGGGCTAGAGGGGTTACGCAGCTGGAGGTTGAATGTTTGAAGGGGTACGGGACTATCAAAAGTTTGGGAACCTCTTCTTTATAGTATTACTGTAAAGAACAGATATACTGTAATTAGATGACACACTGACCGAGGTGTGAACAGGAGCACTAATGAACTTTACTGATTTAGCATCTCTCTCTCGTTTTCTCTCCTTCTCAACCACACACACACACACACACACACACACACACACACACACACACACACACACACACACACACACACACACACACACACACTTCGTTTATCTGTGATCATGTGTGTGTGTGTCTCCCTTTAATTGTTTCCATTATGACTTTCAAACTTGTGAATCTCAAGAAATGCTAGTGCGCAATTTATGCAAGACAAATTCCTGTGAAGTGGAAATAGATCTCTGTTATTAAATCCTCTCCTTCTAGTCTCCCATTTTCTCTCCTAAGAAAGGAAGGAGGAAGGAGGAATCTGATGTGGTGCAGAAAGAAGGACACTGAGTAATGTCTCCAGCTGTGAGTGTGTATTTGTGTGTGTGTTTGTGTGTGTCCAGCTGTGTCAGTCAGGCTGAGTCACTGTTCTCCTGTACTCTCCTGGCACCTGGGACGCTGCTCTTCCATACATCATTGTCATCATCTGTCCGTGTGTGTGTGTGTGTGACAAATGCACTGTGTAATAAGAACTGACAGGAGTCTCTAAATAGACACCGGGAAATATAGTATCTCTCCAGTTGTTATAGTGTCTCTCCAGTTGTTATAGTCTAGTTCTCTCCAGTTGTTATAGTCTAGTTCTCTCCAGTTGTTATAGTCTAGTTCTCTCCAGTTGTTATAGTCTAGTTCTCTCCAGTTGTTATAGTCTAGTTCTCTCCAGTTGTTATAGTCTAGTTCTCTCCAGTTGTTATAGTCTAGTTCTCTCTAGTTGTTATAGTCTAGTTCTCTCCAGTTGTTATAGTCTAGTTCTCTCCAGTTGTTATAGTCTAGTTCTCTCCAGTTGTTATAGTCTAGTTCTCTCCAGTTGTTATAGTCTAGTTCTCTCCAGTTGTTATAGTCTAGTTCTCTCCAGTTGTTATAGTCTAGTTCTCTCTAGTTGTTATAGTCTAGTTCTCTCTAGTTGTTATAGTCTAGTTCTCTCCAGTTGTTATAGTCTAGTTCTCTCTAGTTGTTATAGTCTAGTTCTCTCCAATTGTTATAGTCTAGTTCTCTCCAATTGTTATAGTCTAGTTCTCTCCAGTTGTTATAGTCTAGTTCTCTACAGTTGTTATAGTCTAGTTCTCTCCAGTTGTTATAGTCTAGTTCTCTCCAGTTGTTATAGTCTAGTTCTCTACAGTTGTTATAGTCTAGTTCTCTACAGTTGTTATAGTCTAGTTCTCTACAGTTGTTATAGTCTAGTTCTCTACAGTTGTTATAGTCTAGTTCTCTCCAGTTGTTATAGTCTAGTTCTCTCCAGTTGTTATAGTCTAGTTCTCTCCAGTTGTTATAGTCTAGTTCTCTCCAGTTGTTATAGTCTAGTTCTCTCTAGTTGTTATAGTCTAGTTCTCTCCAGTTGTTATTGTCTAGTTCTCTCCAGTTGTTATTGTCTAGTTCTCTCCAGTTGTTATTGTCTAGTTCTCTCCAGTTGTTATTGTCTAGTTCTCTCCAGTTGTTATTGTCTAGTTCTCTCCAGTTGTTATAGTCTAGTTCTCTCCAGTTGTTATAGTCTAGTTCTCTCTAGTTGTTATAGTCTAGTTCTCTCCAGTTGTTATAGTCTAGTTCTCTCCAGTTGTTATAGTCTAGTTCGCTCCTGTTGTTATAGTCTAGTCCTCTCCTGTTGTTATAGTCTAGTTCTCTACAGTTGTTATAGTCTAGTTCTCTACAGTTGTTATAGTGTTTCTCCAGTTGTTCTAGTCTTGTTCTCTACAGTTGTTATAGTCTAGTTCTCTCCAGTTGTTATAGTCTAGTTCTCTCCAGTTGTTATAGTCTAGTTCTCTCCAGTTGTTATAGTCTAGTTCTCTCCAATTGTTATAGTCTAGTTCTCTACAGTTGTTATAGTCTAGTTCTCTACAGTTGTTATAGTGTTTCTCCAGTTGTTCTAGTCTTGTTCTCTACAGGGGTTATAGTCTAGTTCTGTCTAGTTGTTATAGTCTTGTTCTCTCTAGTTGTTATAGTCTAGTTCTCTCCAGTTGTTATAGTCTAGTTCTCTCCAATTGTTATAGTCTAGTTCTCTCCAGTGGTTATAGTCTAGTTCTCTCCAGTTGTTATAGTCTAGTTCTCTACAGTTGTTATAGTCTAGTTCTCTCCAGTTGTTATAGTCTAGTTCTCTCCAGTTGTTATAGTCTAGTTCTCTCCAGTTGTTATAGTCTAGTTCTCTCCAGTTGTTATAGTCTAGTTCTCTCCAGTTGTTATAGTCTAGTTCTCTCCAGTTGTTATAGTCTAGTTCTCTCTAGTTGTTATTGTCTAGTTCTCTCCAGTTGTTATTGTCTAGTTCTCTCCAGTTGTTATTGTCTAGTTCTCTCCAGTTGTTATTGTCTAGTTCTCTCCAGTTGTTATTGTCTAGTTCTCTCCAGTTGTTATTGTCTAGTTCTCTCCAGTTGTTATAGTCTAGTTCTCTCCAGTTGTTATAGTCTAGTTCTCTCTAGTTGTTATAGTCTAGTTCTCTCTAGTTGTTATAGTCTAGTTCTCTCCAGTTGTTATAGTCTAGTTCTCTCCAGTTGTTATAGTCTAGTTCTCTCCAGTTGTTATAGTCTAGTTCTCTCTAGTTGTTATAGTCTAGTTCTCTCCAGTTGTTATAGTCTAGTTCTCTCCAGTTGTTATAGTCTAGTTCTCTCCAGTTGTTATAGTCTAGTTCTCTCCAGTTGTTATAGTCTAGTTCTCTCCAGTTGTTATAGTCTAGTTCTAGTTCTCCAGTTGTTATAGTCTAGTTCTCTCTAGTTGTTATAGTCTAGTTCTCTCCAGTTGTTATAGTCTAGTTCTCTCCAGTTGTTATAGTCTAGTTCTCTCCAGTTGTTATAGTCTAGTTCTCTCCAATTGTTATAGTCTAGTTCTCTCCAGTTGTTATAGTCTAGTTCTCTACAGTTGTTATAGTCTAGTTCTCTCCAGTTGTTATAGTCTAGTTCTCTCCAGTTGTTATAGTCTAGTTCTCTACAGTTGTTATAGTCTAGTTCTCTACAGTTGTTATAGTCTAGTTCTCTACAGTTGTTATAGTCTAGTTCTCTACAGTTGTTATAGTCTAGTTCTCTACAGTTGTTATAGTCTAGTTCTCTCCAGTTGTTATAGTCTAGTTCTCTCCAGTTGTTATAGTCTAGTTCTCTCCAGTTGTTATAGTCTAGTTCTCTCTAGTTGTTATAGTCTAGTTCTCTCCAGTTGTTATTGTCTAGTTCTCTCCAGTTGTTATTGTCTAGTTCTCTCCAGTTGTTATAGTCTAGTTCTCTCCAGTTGTTATTGTCTAGTTCTTCCAGTTGTTATTGTCTAGTTCTCTCCAGTTGTTATAGTCTAGTTCTCTCCAGTTGTTATAGTCTAGTTCTCTCCAGTTGTTATAGTCTAGTTCTCTCCAGTTGTTATAGTCTAGTTCTCTCCAGTTGTTATAGTCTAGTTCGCTCCTGTTGTTATAGTCTAGTCCTCTCCTGTTGTTATAGTCTAGTTCTCTACAGTTGTTATAGTCTAGTTCTCTACAGTTGTTATAGTGTTTCTCCAGTTGTTCTAGTCTTGTTCTCTACAGTTGTTATAGTCTAGTTCTCTCCAGTTGTTATAGTCTAGTTCTCTCCAGTTGTTATAGTCTAGTTCTCTCCAGTTGTTATAGTCTAGTTCTCTCCAATTGTTATAGTCTAGTTCTCTACAGTTGTTATAGTCTAGTTCTCTACAGTTGTTATAGTCTAGTTCTCTACAGTTGTTCTAGTCTTGTTCTCTACAGGGGTTATAGTCTAGTTCTGTCTAGTTGTTATAGTCTTGTTCTCTCTAGTTGTTATAGTCTAGTTCTCTCCAGTTGTTATAGTCTAGTTCTCTCCAATTGTTATAGTCTAGTTCTCTCCAGTGGTTATAGTCTAGTTCTCTCCAGTTGTTATAGTCTAGTTCTCTACAGTTGTTATAGTCTAGTTCTCTCCAGTTGTTATAGTCTAGTTCTCTCCAGTTGTTATAGTCTAGTTCTCTCCAGTTGTTATAGTCTAGTTCTCTCCAGTTGTTATAGTCTAGTTCTCTCCAGTTGTTATAGTCTAGTTCTCTCCAGTTGTTATAGTCTAGTTTCTCTAGTTGTTATTGTCTAGTCTCCAGTTGTTATTGTCTAGTTCTCTCCAGTTGTTATTGTCTAGTTCTCTCCAGTTGTTATTGTCTAGTTCTCTCCAGTTGTTATTGTCTAGTTCTCTCCAGTTGTTATTGTCTAGTTCTCTCCAGTTGTTATAGTCTAGTTCTCTCCAGTTGTTATAGTCTAGTTCTCTCTAGTTGTTATAGTCTAGTTCTCTCTAGTTGTTATAGTCTAGTTCTCTCCAGTTGTTATAGTCTAGTTCTCTCCAGTTGTTATAGTCTAGTTCTCTCCAGTTGTTATAGTCTAGTTCTCTCCGGTTGTTATAGTCTAGTTCTCTACAGTTGTTATAGTCTAGTTCTCTACAGTTGTTATAGTCTAGTTCTCTACAGTTGTTATAGTCTAGTTCTCTACAGGGGTTATAGTCTAGTTCTCTCCAGTTGTTATAGTCTAGTTCTCTACAGTTGTTATAGTCTAGTTCTCTACAGTTGTTATAGTCTAGTTCTCTACAGTTGTTATAGTCTAGTTCTCTCCAGTTGTTATAGTCTAGTTCTCTCCAGTTGTTATAGTCTAGTTCGCTCCTGTTGTTATAGTCTAGTCCTCTCCTGTTGTTATAGTCTAGTTCTCTACAGTTGTTATAGTCTAGTTCTCTACAGTTGTTTAGTCTAGTCTACAGTTCTCTCTACAGTTGTTATAGTCTAGTTCTCTCCAGTTGTTATAGTCTAGTTCTCTCCAGTTGTTATAGTCTAGTTCTCTCCAGTTGTTATAGTCTAGTTCTCTCCAGTTGTTATAGTCTAGTTCGCTCCTGTTGTTATAGTCTAGTCCTCTCCTGTTGTTATAGTCTAGTTCTCTACAGTTGTTATAGTCTAGTTCTCTACAGTTGTTATAGTGTTTCTCCAGTTGTTCTAGTCTTGTTCTCTACAGTTGTTATAGTCTAGTTCTCTCCAGTTGTTATAGTCTAGTTCTCTCCAGTTGTTATAGTCTAGTTCTCTACAGGGGTTATAGTCTAGTTCTGTCTAGTTGTTATAGTCTTGTTCTCTCTAGTTGTTATAGTCTAGTTCTCTCCAGTTGTTATAGTCTAGTTCTCTCTAGTTGTTATAGTCTAGTTCTCTCTAGTTGTTATAGTCTAGTTCTCTCCAGTTGTTATAGTCTAGTTCTCTCCAGTTGTTATAGTCTAGTTCTCTACAGTTGTTATAGTCTAGTTCTCTACAGTTGTTATAGTCTAGTTCTCTACAGTTGTTATAGTCTAGTTCTCTACAGGGGTTATAGTCTAGTTCTCTCCAGTTGTTATAGTCTAGTTCTCTACAGTTGTTATAGTCTAGTTCTCTCCAGTTGTTATAGTCTAGTTCTCTCCAGTTGTTATAGTCTAGTTCTCTCCAGTTGTTATAGTCTAGTTCGCTCCTGTTGTTATAGTCTAGTCCTCTCCTGTTGTTATAGTCTAGTTCTCTACAGTTGTTATAGTCTAGTTCTCTACAGTTGTTATAGTGTTTCTCCAGTTGTTCTAGTCTTGTTCTCTACAGTTGTTATAGTCTAGTTCTCTACAGTTGTTATAGTCTAGTTCTCTCCAGTTGTTATAGTCTAGTTCTCTCCAGTTGTTATAGTCTAGTTCTCTCCAGTTGTTATAGTCTAGTTCTCTCCAGTTGTTATAGTCTAGTTCTCTACAGTTGTTATAATCTAGTTCTCTCCATTTGTTATAGTCTAGTTCTCTCCAGTTGTTATAGTCTAGTTCTCTACAGTTGTTATAGTCTAGTTCTCTACAGTTGTTATAGTCTAGTTCTCTACAGTTGTTATAGTCTAGTTCTCTACAGTTGTTATAGTCTAGTTCTCTACAGTTGTTATAGTCTAGTTCTCTACAGTTGTTATAGTCTAGTTCTCTACAGTTGTTATAGTCTAGTTCTCTACAGTTGTTATAGTCTAGTTCTCTACAGTTGTTATAGTCTAGTTCTCTACAGTTGTTATAGTCTAGTTCTCTACAGTTGTTATAGTCTAGTTCTCTACAGTTGTTATAGTCTAGTTCTCTCCAGTTGTTATAGTCTAGTTCTCTCTAGTTGTTATTGTCTTGTTCTCTCCAGTTGTTATTGTCTAGTTCTCTCCAGTTGTTATTGTCTAGTTCTCTCCAGTTGTTATTGTCTAGTTCTCTCCAGTTGTTATTGTCTAGTTCTCTCCAGTTGTTATTGTCTAGTTCTCTCCAGTTGTTATAGTCTAGTTCTCTCCAGTTGTTATAGTCTAGTTCTCTCTAGTTGTTATAGTCTAGTTCTCTCTAGTTGTTATAGTCTAGTTCTCTCCAGTTGTTATAGTCTAGTTCTCTCCGGTTGTTATAGTCTAGTTCTCTACAGTTGTTATAGTCTAGTTCTCTACAGTTGTTATAGTCTAGTTCTCTACAGTTGTTATAGTCTAGTTCTCTCCAGTTGTTATAGTCTAGTTCTCTACAGGGGTTATAGTCTAGTTCTCTCCAGTTGTTATAGTCTAGTTCTCTCCAGTTGTTATAGTCTAGTTCTCTCCAGTTGTTATAGTCTAGTTCGCTCCTGTTGTTATAGTCTAGTCCTCTCCTGTTGTTATAGTCTAGTTCTCTACAGTTGTTATAGTCTAGTTCTCTACAGTTGTTATAGTGTTTCTCCAGTTGTTCTAGTCTTGTTCTCTACAGTTGTTATAGTCTAGTTCTCTCCAGTTGTTATAGTCTAGTTCTCTACAGGGGTTATAGTCTAGTTCTCTCCAGTTGTTATAGTCTAGTTCTCTACAGTTGTTATAATCTAGTTCTCTCCAGTTGTTATAGTCTAGTTCTCTCCAGTTGTTATAGTCTAGTTCTCTCCAGTTGTTATAGTCTAGTTCTCTCCAGTTGTTATAGTCTAGTTCTCTACAGTTGTTATAGTCTAGTTCTCTACAGTTGTTATAGTCTAGTTCTCTACAGTTGTTATAGTCTAGTTCTCTACAGTTGTTATAGTCTAGTTCTCTACAGTTGTTATAGTCTAGTTCTCTACAGTTGTTATAGTCTAGTTCTCTACAGTTGTTATAGTCTAGTTCTCTACAGTTGTTATAGTCTAGTTCTCTACAGTTGTTATAGTCTAGTTCTCTACAGTTGTTATAGTCTAGTTCTCTCCAGTTGTTATAGTCTAGTTCTCTCCAGTTGTTATAGTCTAGTTCTCTACAGTGTAGTTAATATAGCTGTTTCATAAATACACACCATTATATTAGACCAATTATTATATTAGATAAATCATTATCTGAGATAAATCATTATATTAAATCAATCAATTTATATTTTGATAAATCATTATATTATACTAATCATTATATTAGATACATCATTATATTATACTAATCATTATATTAGATACATCATTATATTATACTAATCATTATATTAGTTAAATATTATATATCGATGAATCATTATATTAGAAAAAATATTATATATTGATAAATCATTATATTAGGTAAATCATTATATTATACTAATCATTATATTAGTTAAATCATTATATATCGATAAATCATTATATTATATAAATCATTATATTAAATCAATCAATTTATATTTTGATAAATCATTATATTATACTAATCATTATATTAGATACATCATTATATTATACTAATCATTATATTAGATACATCATTATATTATACTAATCATTATATTAGTTAAATATTATATATCGATGAATCATTATATTAGAAAAAATATTATATATTGATAAATCATTATATTAGGTAAATCATTATATTATACTAATCATTATATTAGTTAAATCATTATATATCGATAAATCATTATATTATATAAATCATTATGTTATACTAATCATTATATTAGTTAAATCATTATATATCGATAAATCATTATATTAGATAAATCATTATATTTGTAACGGTTTTCTAGGTGTGGTGAAGGAGAGTCGGACCAAACTGCAGCGTGTAGATTGCGATCCATGTTTAATGAACAAAAACGTAACACGAATCTAAAATACAAAACTACAAAACAAAGAACGTAACGAAAACGGAAACAGCCTATACTAGTGAAAACTAACACAGACAGGAACAAGGACACTAAGGACAATCACCCACGACAAACTCAAAGAATATGGCTGCCTAAATATGGTTCCCAATCAGAGACAACGATAAACACCTGCCTCTGATTGAGAACCACTCCAGACAGCCATAGACTTTGCTAGATCAACCCACTAGCTACAATCCCAATACATACACACCAAAACCCAAAGACAAAACACACCACAATACAAAAACCCCATGCCACACCCTGGCCTGACCCAATCCATAAAGATAAACACAAAATACTTCGACCAGGGCGTGACAGAACCCCCCCCCCCCCTAAGGTGCGGACTCCCGAACGCACCTCAAAACAACAGGGAGGGTCCGGGTGGGCGTCTGTCCATGGTGGCGGCTCAGGCGCGGGACGTGGACCCCACTCAGTCAATGTCTTAGTCCCCTCTCCTCGCGTCCCTGGATTGTCCACCCTCGCCGCCGACCATGGCCTAGTAGTCCTCACCCAGAACCCCACTGGACTGAGGAGCAGATCGGGACTGAAGGGCAGCTCGGGACTGAAGGGCAGCTCGGGACTGAAGGGCAGCTCGGGACTGAAGGGCAGCTCGGGACTGAGGCAAAACTCGGGAGTGAGAGAAAGCTCGGGAGTGAGAGGAAGCTCGGGAGTGAGAGGAAGCTCGGGAGTGAGAGGAAGCTCGGGAGTGAGAGGAAGCTCGGGAGTGAGAGGAAGCTCGGGAGTGAGAGGAAGCTCGGGAGTGAGAGGAAGCTCGGGAGTGAGAGGAAGCTCAGGCAGGTTGATGGATCTACCAGATCCTGGCTGGCTGGTGGTTCCGGCAGATCCTGGTCGACTGGCACTTCTGGCGGATCCTGGTCGACTGGCACTTCTGGCGGATCCTGGCTGACTGGCACTTCTGGCAGATCCTGGCTGACTGGCGGATCCTGGCTGACTGGCGGATCCTGGCCGACTGGCGGATCCTGGCCGACTGGCAGATCCTGGCCGACTGGCAGATCCTGGCCGACTGGCAGATCCTGGCCGACTGGCACTTCTGGTGGATCCTGGCTGAATGGCGGATCTAACTGATCCTGGCTGACTGGCAGATCCTGGCCAACTGGTGGATCCTGGCTGACTGACGGATCTAACTGATCCTGACAGACGGCGGCGCTGGGCAGACTGGCGGCGCTGGGCAGACTGGCGGCGCTGGGCAGACTGGCGGCGCTGGGCAGACTAGCGGCGCTGGGCAGACAGGCGGCGCTGGGCAGACTGGCGGCACTGGCGGCGCTGGGCAGACTGTCAGCTCCTTGCAGACTGGCAGATCCTGGCCGACTTGCAGATCCTGGCCGACTGGCAGATCCTGGCCGACTGGCACTTCTGGCGGATCCTAGCTGACTGACAGCTCTGGCTGCTCCATGCAGACTGACAGCTCTGGCTGCTCCATGCAGACTGACAGCTCTGGCTGCTCCATGCAGACTGACAGCTCTGGCTGCTCCATGCAGACTGACAGCTCTGGCTGCTCCATGCAGACTGGCAGCTCTGGCTGCTCCATGCAGGCTGGCATATTATATATATTATATATTATATATTATATTATACTAATCATTATATTAGATAAATCATTATATTAGATAAATCATTATATATCAATAAATCCAAATATTACACAAATCATTACATACCGATAAATCATGATATAAAATAAATAATTATATTATCCTAATCATTATATTAGATACATCATTATATTAGATACATCATTATATTAGATACTGTCACGTTCTGACCATCGTTCGTGTGTGTTTTCCTTGTTTTAGTGTTGGTCAGGACGTGAGCTGGGTGGGCATTCTATGTTGTGTGTCTGGTTTGTCTATTTCTATGTTTGGCCTGATATGGTTCTCATCATCATATTTAGGTAGCCTGTTTTGTTGGGTTTTGTGGGTGATTGTTCCTGTCTATGTGTTTGCACCAGATAGGACTGTTTAGGTTTTCACTTTTATTGTTTTGTTTAGTCTGTTCATGTAGAGTGTCTTTATAAATTAAACATGAATAACCACCACGCTGCATTTTGGTCCGCCTCTCTTTCACCAGAAAACCTTTACAGATACATTGTTATATTAGATAAATCATTATATTAGATACATCGTTATATTAGATACATCGTTAGACCGGCTGCGTTCCAAATGGAAATGTATTCCCTACCCAGTGCACTACTTTTGACCAGAGCCCTATGACAATTCAACATGTATATTTCCCCATTGCGGTATATCACAGTAAAGTATTGGCTTTATCAAGTTGTGAGGGGCGGGAAAAACAAACTGGATTTTCAAACTTAAGTCATTCCATAGACTGTCGTCACCAATGTGCGTCCCAAATGACACTCTATTCTCATGTTCTGGTCAAAAGTAGTGTCCATCAGCAAATCAACTAAAAGAAAAAAGAAAATGCCTTCAAAAAAATAATGAAGGAATGGATGACAACCTTCTCTATTATCTTTGTTGATCTGACTCTGCTGTTACGGGATATATATCCACAGGGGAGATCAAACATTTCCTGTTACAGGATATATATCCACAGGGGAGATCAAACATTTCCTGTTACAGGATATATATCCACAGGGGAGATCAAACATTTCCTGTTACAGTATATATATCCCCAGGGGAGAGCAAACATTTCCTGTTACAGGATATATATCCCCAGGGGAGAGCAAACATTTCCTGTTACAGGATATATATAACCCCAGGCGAGAGCAAACATTTCCTGTTACAGGATATATATCCCCAGGGGAGAGCAAACATTTCCTGTTACAGGATATATATCCCCAGGGGAGAGCAAACATTTCCTGTTACAGGATACATATCCCCAGGAGAGATCATATGTTTCCATCCTATAAAAATTATGACAAAAGGAGGTATATTACAAAGCAATATCGTTGACTTAGCTAGCTAATTTGGCTAAATATTTAGAAATACCTTTTTATTTTTAAGAAACATGAGCTTAAAATAGGCTTGATTAACCCAACAACCTAATGAACCACAACATCTGTAGTTATTTCTGGTTGTTACAGTTTTCAACAATCACTTTGGCACTAATTTCAGAACCGTGTGGTCATTTTTCAAAGCTCTCGACACAAAACTCAAAACGGCCATCACGTGTAACACAGGCTGTCCAATGTTTAAAACATTGCATTGTGCATTCATATCTTTAAAGAAACCTTGCACTTGCAGAATCATTGGTTCAAATAACTCATTTATCATGAAATACCAATAGGAACATTAATTTAGTTCACCCACACACAAGATACCGATAGTTTCACTGTGTCGTTGTTCATACAATCATTAAATATTGTTGTACAAAATATGTGACACATGTTTCATTATGCGACAACTCATAAATACATCACTGTAAAAGGACTAGTAGAGAGAATACTACAGACAGTGAACAATACAATACTACAGACAGTGGAATCATTGAACAAAATCTGAAATTTATTGATGAAATACAATAAAATCACAACAGGTTTCTTTGAATCAAAGCAAAAATAATTAGCTACAAAAAAAGAAAAAAACTACTGTAAAACATCACTGCAGTGTTCCTCACCTGGCTTACTGTAAAACATCACTGCAGTGTTCCTCACCTGGCTTACTGTAAAACATCACTGCAGTGTTCCTCACCTGGCTTACTGTAAAACATCACTGCAGTGTTCCTCACCTGGTTTACTGTAAAACATCACTGCAGTGTTCCTCACCTGGCTTACTGTAAAACATCACTGCAGTGTTCCTCACCTGGCTTACTGTAAAACATCACTGCAGTGTTCCTCACCTGGCTTACTGTAAAACATCTCTGCAGTGTTTCTCACCTGGCTTACTGTAAAACATCACTGCAGTGTTCCTCACCTGGCTTACTGTAAAACATCACTGCAGTGTTCCTCACCTGGTTTACTGTAAAACATCACTGCAGTGTTCCTCACCTGGTTTACTGTAAAACATCACTGCAGTGTTCCTCACCTGGCTTACTGTAAAACATCACTGCAGTGTTCCTCACCTGGCTTACTGTAAAACATCACTGCAGTGTTCCTCACCTGGCTTACTGTAAAACATCTCTGCAGTGTTTCTCACCTGGCTTACTGTAAAACAACATCACTGGCTTACTGCAGTGTTCCTCACCTGGCTTACTGTAAAACATCACTGCAGTGTTCCTCACCTGGTTTACTGTAAACATCACTGCAGTGTTCCTCACCTGGCTTACTGTAAAACATCACTGCAAACTTACTGTAAAACATCACTGCAGTGTTCCTCACCTGGCTTACTGTAAAACATCTCTGCAGTGTTTCTCACCTGGCTTACTGTAAAACATCACTGCAGTGTTCCTCACCTGGCTTACTGTAAAACATCACTGCAGTGTTTCACCTGGTTTACTAAAACATCACTGCAGTGTTCCTCACCTGGTTTACTGTAAAACATCACTGCAGTGTTCCTCACCTGGCTTACTGTAAAACATCACTGCAGTGTTCCTCACCTGGCTTACTGTAAAACATCACTGCAGTGTTCCTCACCTGGCTTACTGTAAAACATCACTGCAGTGTTTCTCACCTGGCTTACTGTAAAACAAAACCTGGCTTACTGTAAAACATCATTGCAGTGTTCCTCACCTGGTTTACTGTAAAACATCACTGCAGTGTTCCTCACCTCGCTTACTGTAAAACATCACTGCAGTGTTCCTCACCTGGCTTACTGTAAAACATCCCTGCAGTGTTCATCACCTGGCTTACTGTAAAAAGCAAAACAAAGTATTGATTACTGTACTATATTTCCATCAACCCTGTCTTGTGGATTTGGCCGTAGGTTCTCATCCACATCACAATGGATGTTTTCATTAGCCAAACATCTTGGGAAGAATCTTCGGGGGAATCCAGGCCTGACACTGGTCTGCCGTGATGTCATTGCATGCGTCATCGATGGCCTTGAGAAGGGTGGCTTGTTCGTGAGGGCGCCTATCATATACCTTCTACCTCCATGTGGAGATAAAATTCTCAATCGGGTTAAGGAAAGGAGAGTATGGAGGTAAGTACAGGGGGGTAAATTGATTGTGGTTGGGCCTGAAACCATGCTTGCACCATTCTGAGCATGGTGGAACCTGACATTATCCCACACAATGACAAAGGTCATGCCATCAGCTCTACAGACCTGATTTGGCTCATCAAGGAAGGTTATATTCGAACAGCGAATCATGTGGCTGCCTGCAACTCAATATATAGAGTATAGAGAGAGCTTTAGATGTTGTTTGACCAAACACAAGAACAGGCAAGATGATTAATCTAAGCAACTTTGACTGTGGTATGATTGTTGATGCCACACATGGTGATTCCAGCATCTCAGAAACAGCTGCCTTTCTGGGATTTTTACGCACTACAGTCTCTAGAGTTTACAGAGAATGGTGCGATAAACAAAACACATTCAGTGAGCGGCAGTTCTGTGGGAAAAACACCTTGTTAAGGAGAGAGGTCAGAGGAGAATGTCCAGATTCATTCAAGCTTACAGAAAGGCCACAAATGCTCAAATAACAGCTGTTTAAAACAGTGGTGTGCAGAATGGCATCTCTTAACGTACAACACTGTGAATAATTTAGGCTGTTGTGGAGGCAAAAGGGGGTCCTACCCAGTACTAGATAGGTGTACCTAATAAAGTGGCCGGCGAGTGTACAGTAATGTCAAATCTGAAAACATGGTCTGGAAAAGTGGTACATGGGACCATAGAAACAGTGTCTGATAAAGAATGATGATGAAATATTACATCCGGGGCGGCAGAGTAGCCTAGTGGTTAGAGCGTTGGACTCGTAACCGGAAGGTACAAATCTGTCGTTCTGCTCCTGAACAGGCAGTTAACCCACTGTTCCTAGGCCGTCATTGAAAATAAGAATTTGTTCTTAACTGACTTGCCTGGTTAAATAAAGGTTATAAAATAAAAAATATCCATAGATAATGTAGTCCAATTGGTTCATGTTCCACGGTAATTGGTGTCAATGGATCTCGTTATCCTGAAACTTTCATGATCTAAACATGGAGTATTGTTTGTCAGTTTCCATAAAACTGTTCATTAACAGTAATGCAACAGTTACTTATCATTTTGAGTAGTTGTATAAATTGATAGTTAGATCATTGTAATGAAATGAATAGACAGTTATCTCAGATGTAATGTGTGAATTGTATTTTGAAATAGTAATCTTTTGATGTTAAGTTGTGTCATTTTGAACAGGTGATTTTAGTTGAATGAACAAATGATCTTAGCATTATGTGTATTGTAGCCAAGCAATACTTGGAAAAAGTGTTAGAGTTTTGAAAAATGACATCAAGGTACCGAAAATAGTGCCAAAGTGATTGTAAAAAACTGTAATCAAAGATAGCTGGCTAACTCATTGATCCTGCTTTGTAGTATACCCCTCAGGATTACTTCTGACGTTATCTGTAGTTGATTAGCTGCTATGGTAATCAATGCTACTGTAGCATGCATTATTAACAGCCTCTCTATATCACCTCCTCTGCAGTGTGTGTGTTATCGGTGTGTCTGTGTGTGTCGTGTGTGTTATCGGTGTGTCTGTGTGTGTCGTGTGTGTTATCGGTGTGTCTGTGTGTGTCTGTGTGTGTTATCGGTGTGTCTGTGTGTGTTATCGGTGTGTGTGTGTTGGTGTGTGTTATCGGTGTGTCTGTGTGTGTTGGTGTGTGTTATCGGTGTGTCTGTGTGTGTTGGTGTGTGTTATCGGTGTGTGTGTTGGTGTGTGTTATCAGTGTGTCTGTGTGTGTTGGTGTGTGTTATCGGTGTGTCTGTGTGTATTGGTGTGTGTTATCGGTGTGTGTGTTGGTGTGTGTTATCGGTGTGTCTGTGTGTGTTGGTGTGTGTTATCGGTGTGTCTGTGTGTGTTGGTGTGTGTTATCGGTGTGTCTGTGTGTGTCGGTGTGTGTTATCGGTGTGTGTGTCGGTGTGTGTTATCGGTGTGTCTGTGTGTGTTGGTGTGTGTTATCGGTGTGTCTGTGTGTGTTGGTGTGTGTTATCGGTGTGTCTGTGTGTGTCGGTGTGTCTGTGTGTGTTGGTGTGTGTTATCGGTGTGTCTGTGTGTGTTGGTGTGTGTTATCGGTGTGTCTGTGTGTGTTGGTGTGTGTTATCGGTGTGTCTGTGTGTGTTGGTGTGTGTTATCGGTGTGTCTGTGTGTGTTGGTGTGTGTTATCGGTGTGTCTGTGTGTGTTGGTGTGTGTTATCGGTGTGTCTGTGTGTGTTGGTGTGTGTTATCGGTGTGTCTGTGTGTGTTGGTGTGTGTTATCGGTGTGTCTGTGTGTGTTGGTGTGTGTTATCGGTGTGTCTGTGTGTGTTGGTGTGTGTTATCGGTGTGTCTGTGTGTGTTGGTGTGTGTTATCGGTGTGTCTGTGTGTGTTGGTGTGTGTTATCGGTGTGTCTGTGTGTGTTGGTGTGTGTTATCGGTGTGTCTGTGTGTGTTGGTGTGTGTTATCGGTGTGTCTGTGTGTGTTGGTGTGTGTTATCGGTGTGTCTGTGTGTCGGTGTGTGTTATCGGTGTGTCTGTGTGTGTCGGTGTGTGTTATCGGTGTGTCTGTGTGTGTCGGTGTGTGTTATCGGTGTGTCTGTGTGTGTCGGTGTGTGTTATCGGTGTGTCTGTGTGTGTCGGTGTGTGTTATCGGTGTGTCTGTGTGTGTTGGTGTGTGTTATCGGTGTGTCTGTGTGTGTTGGTGTGTGTTATCGGTGTGTCTGTGTGTGTCGGTGTGTCTGTGTGTGTTGGTGTGTGTTATCGGTGTGTCTGTGTGTGTTGGTGTGTGTTATCGGTGTGTCTGTGTGTGTTGGTGTGTGTTATCGGTGTGTCTGTGTGTGTTGGTGTGTGTTATCGGTGTGTCTGTGTGTGTTGGTGTGTGTTATCGGTGTGTCTGTGTGTGTTGGTGTGTGTTATCGGTGTGTCTGTGTGTGTTGGTGTGTGTTATCGGTGTGTCTGTGTGTGTTGGTGTGTGTTATCGGTGTGTCTGTGTGTGTTGGTGTGTGTTATCGGTGTGTCTGTGTGTGTTGGTGTGTGTTATCGGTGTGTCTGTGTGTGTTGGTGTGTGTTATCGGTGTGTCTGTGTGTTGTGTGTGTTATCGGTGTGTCTGTGTGTGTCGGTGTGTGTTATCGGTGTGTCTGTGTGTGTCGGTGTGTGTTATCGGTGTGTCTGTGTGTGTTGGTGTGTGTTATCGGTGTGTCTGTGTGTGTTGGTGTGTGTTATCGGTGTGTCTGTGTGTGTCGGTGTGTGTTATCGGTGTGTCTGTGTGTATTAACAGCCTCTGCAGACTTTATTAAAGTGATTTATCAGATCACTGTACTCTGACCAGAGAGAAACATAAAGAGAGAGACCGACAAACTATTATCTATTTCACTTGCTGTGGCAATGTAAACACATGTCTCCCATGGCAATAAAGACCTTCAATTGAATTGAATTGAAATTGAAAGAGAGAAAAAGAGAGGAGAGAGATCAAGTTTCTCTGAATCAATCATCACACCTTCAAATGCTAGCTAGCCTCCTACCAGATAGCAATCACAGTAAGTGATGGAGAGATGGAAGGATGGAGAGATGGAAGGATGGAGGGATTTAGCATGTATCAGTTCACAGTAGTTACTTCAGTCGGACAACAACAACAAAAAAAGACAAAACGTTGCTTTAACATTTCTACAAGATTGACTTTGCAGTTGGAATCACATGCAGTAGTTGGCCAGCAAGACAGTGAATCGTTTGATTGGACCATGGATGAACCAATAAGGAAATGTAGGCAGGAGTTGTTGCAAGCCAAGCACAGCGGAAACACATTAGGAAGTCTGTAAGTCTTATACTCGTGTTGACTGTGTGGGACCTCATATCAAAAACTTCTTGGCAGGTGCATAGGGCCAATACACCCCCCTGTTAAATATGCATTGGTACTCTGCTGACAGAGGCAAATATTTTTCTGGAAGTTGCTTTGTAAGTTTTTCCACCAAGCCTTCAACAACGCAACCACCCAGGGAACATTTCAGTACACCATATTGAAGCAGTCAGGTTTGACGATGATATGGGGAAAGTTTTGTGCACACAGGCTTGATAGTTTGACAGTTTGTCGAAACAGCCATCAAGGAGGATACACATTTTAGCAGCAGATAATTTTGAGTGGATTATGCAGAGAGTTGAGGACAGAGAAGTTGGATAGATTGGAGGGATGGAGAGTTTGTAGTAACTGCCTGGAGAGACGGAGAGATGGAGGGATGGAGGGAGAGAGGGATGGAGAGATGGGGAGATGGAGGGATGGAGAGATGGAGGGATGGAGGGAGAGAGGGATGGAGAGATGGAGAGATGGAGGGATGGAGAGATGGAGGGATGGAGGGAGAGAGGGATGGAGGGATGGAGAGATGGAGGGATGGAGGGAGAGAGGGATGGAGAGATGGAGGGATGGAGGGATGGAGAGATGGAGGGATGGAGAGTTTGTAGTAACTGCCTGGAGAGATGGAGAGATGGTGAGATGGAGGGATGGAGGGAGAGAGGGTTGGAGGGATGGAGGGATGGAGAGATGGAGAGATAAAGGGATGGAGAGATGGAGGGGTTGTAGAAACAGGCCTGGAGAGATGGAGGGATGGAGAGATGGAGGGATGGAGAGATGGAGAGATGGGGGATTGAGGGATGGAGAGATGGAGGGATGGCGGGATGGAGGGATGGAGGGAGAGATAGAGGGATGAGAGATGGAGGGATGGAGAGATGGAGAGATGGAGGGATTGAGAGATGGGGGGGGTGGAGAGATGGAGGGATGGAAAGATGGAGGGATGGAGAGATGGAGGGATGGGGGGATGGAGGGATGAAGAGATGAAGGGATGTAGGGATGTAGGGATGGGGAGATGGGGAGATGGGGAGATGGGGAGATGGGGAGATGAAGGGATGGAGAGATGGAGGGAGACAGGGATCGAGTGATGGAGAGATGGAGGAATGGAGAGATGGAGGAATGGAGAAATCGAGGGATGGAGAGATGGAGAGATGGAGGGATGGAGAGATCGAGGGATGGAGAGATGGAGGGATGGAGAGATGGAGGGATGGAGGCAAGGAGAGATGGAGGGATGGAGAGAGAGATGGCGGGATGGAGGGACAGATGGAGAGATGGAGAGATGGATGGATGGAGGGATGGAGGGAGAGATGGAGGGATGGAGAGATGGAGAGATGGAGGGATGGAGGCAAGGAGAGATGGATAGATGGAGGGATGGATGCAAGGAGAGATGGAGGGATGGCGGGATGGAGGCAAGGAGAGATGGATAGATGGAGAGATGGATGCAAGGAGAGATGGAGGGATGGCGGGATGGAGGCAAGGAGAGATGGATAGATGGAGGGATGGATGCAAGGAGAGATGGAGGGATGGCGGGATGGAGGCAAGGAGAGATGGATAGATGGAGGGATGGATGCAAGGAGAGATGGAGGGATGGCGGGATGGAGGCAAGGAGAGATGGATAGATGGAGAGATGGATGCAAGGAGAGATGGAGGGATGGCGGGATGGAGGCAAGGAGAGATGGATAGATGGAGGGATGGATGGAGGGGGGGATGGAGGGAGAGAGAGAGGGAGCAGTGGAGGGAGAGAGGGATGGAGGGATGGAGGGAGAGATGGAGAGATGGAGGGATGGAGAGATGGAGGGATGGAGGGATGGAGAGATGTGGGGATGGATGCAAGGAGAGATGGCGGGATGGAGGCAAGGAGAGATGGAGAGATGGAGGGATGGATGAAGGGAGGGATGAAGGGATGGAGGGAGAGAGGGAGCAGTGGAGGGAGAGAGGGATGGAGGGATGGAGGTATTGTAGAAACAGGCCTGGAGAGATGGAAGGATGTAGGGATAGAGATATGGAGGGATGGAGGGATAGAGGGATGGAAGGGTTTCAGTAAAAGGACTGGAGAGGTGGAGATATGTGGTTTCCAGTTTACACAAAGTCCAGTGTTCATTGAGGGCCATTGTGATATCGGCTTGAGGGGGAATATACACGGCTCGGACTAAGACCTAAAATAACTATCTTGGGAGATAATATGATTGCCAAATGATTTTGATACATACCTATATATCCCATTGATACATCCCTTATATTCATCCCTATAAACATCCCTATATACATCCCTATATAAATCCATTTATACATCCCTATATATATATCCCATATATACATCCCTATATACATCCCCATATACCCCATATATACATCCCTATATATTATTATTATTATTATTATATTACATCCCTATATACATCCATATATACATCCCTATATACCCCATATATACATCCCTATATACATCCCTATATACATCCCTATATACATCCCTTTATACATCCCTACATCCCTATGTACTTCCCTATTTACATCCCTATATATATCACTATATACGTTCCACTTCATGATTGTGTCCCACTTGTTGTTGATTCTTCACAAAAAATACAGTTTTATATCTTTATGTTTGAAGCCTGAAATGTGGCAAAAGGTCACAAAGTTCAAGGGGGCTGAATACTTTCGCAAGGCACTGTACATCCCTATATGTACCATATATACATCACTATATACATCCCTATTTACATCCCTATTTCCATCCCTATATACATCCCTATTTACATCCCTATATACATCCCTATATACATCCCTATTTACATCCCTATATACATCCCTATATACATCCCTATATACATCCATATATACATCCCTATATACATCCCTTTTTACATCCCTATATACATCCCTATATACATCCATATATACATCCCTATATACATCCCTATATACATCCATATATACATCCCTATATACATCCCTTTTTACATCCCTATATACATCCCTATATACATCCATATATACATCCCTATATACATCCCTATATACATCCATATATACATCCCTATATACATCCCTATATACATCCCTATTTACATCCCTATATATATCACTATATACATCCCTATATACATCCCTATTTACATCCCTATATACATCCCTATTTACATCCCTATATACATCCATATATACATCCCTATATACATCCCTATATACATCCATATATACATCCCTATTTACATCCCTATATATCACTATATACATCCCTATATACATCCCTATTTACATCCCTATATATCACTATATACATCCCTATATACATCCATATATACATCCCTATATACATCCATATATACATCCCTATTTACATCACTATATACATCCCTATTTACATCCCTATATGTACCATATATACAATATATATACAAAAGTTTGTATACACCCCTTTAAAATTAGTGGATGCAGCTATTTCAACCCCACCCTTGCTGACTGGTGTATAAAATCCAGCACACAGCTCTGCAATATCCATAGACAAACATTGGCAGTAGAATGGCCTTACTGAAGAGCTCAGTGACTTTCAACTTGGCACTATCATAGGATGCCACCTTTGCAACAAGTCAATTCATTAGATTTCTTCACTGCTAAAGCTGCACCAGTCAGCTGTAAGTGCTGTTATCGTGAAGTGGAAACATTTGGACATCCCTATATACATCCCTATATACACCCCTATATATATATCCTTCTAATGTATGGCTTGGTTCTTGCTCTGACATACATGTCAACTGTGGGACCTTAGATAGACAGGTGTGTGCCTTTCTAAATCATGTCCAATCAAATGATTTTACCACAGGTGGATTCCAATCAAGTTGTAGAAACATCTCAAGGATGATCAATGGAAACAGGATGCACCTGAGCTCAATTTTGAGTCTCAGAGCAAAGGGTCTGAATAACAATGTAAATAAGGTATTTCTGTTATTGTTAGTTTTTTTATTTACAAAAATGTCGAAAAGCCTGTCTTGGTTTTGTCATTATGGGGTATTGTGTGTAGATTGACAGTTTTTTTTTTCCATCTATCTTTGAATAAGGCTGTAACGTAACTGGTCTAGTCTAGTCTGGTCTAGTCTAGTCTGGTCTAGTCTAGTCTGGTCGGGTCTAGTCTGGTCTAGTCTGGTCTAGTCTAGTCTGGTCGGGTCTGGTCTGGTCTAGTTTAGTCTAGTCTGGTCTAGTCTGGTCTGGTCTAGTCTGGTCTAGTCTGGTCTAGTCTGGTCTAGTCTGGTCTGGTATGGTCTGGTCTGGTCTAGTCTGGTCGGGTCTAGTCTGGTCGGGTCTAGTCTGGTCTGGTCTAGTCTAGTCTAGTCTGGTTTAGTCTAGTCTAGTCTAGTCGGGTCTAGTCTGGTCGGGTCTAGTCTAGTCTAGTCGGGTCTAGTCTGGTCGGGTCTAGTCTGGTCGGGTCTAGTCTGGTCTAGTCTAGTCTCGTCTAGTCTAGTCTAGTCTAGTCTAGTCTAGTCTAGTCTAGTCTAGTCTGGTCTGGTCTGGTCTGGTCTGGTCTGGTCGGGTCTAGTCTGGTCGGGTCTAGTCTAGTCGGGTCTGGTCGGGTCTAGTCTAGTCGGGTCTGGTCGGGTCTAGTCTAGTCGGGTCTGGTCGGGTCTAGTCTAGTCGGGTCTGGTCGGGTCTAGTCTAGTCGGGTCTGGTCTGGTCGGGTCTAGTCTAGTCGGGTCTGGTCTAGTCGAGTCTAGTCGGGTCTAGTCTAGTCTAGTCTAGTCTAGTCTAGTCTAGTCTGGATACTTTCCGAATGCACTGGACATCCTTTTAAAGTACATATGACTGTATTTGTTACCAAGTGAGTCCCTACTTCAGGAACATGTTATAATTTAATTTACATTATATCAAAAGGCCTTACTTTGATGTTCAAGTTTTACCCTAACACAGTGGTGCTAGGAACCTCCTGGTAGCCTGGTTCCTCTCTAGGTTTCTTCCTAGGTTTTGGCCTTTCTAGGGAGTTTTTCTAGCCACCGTGCTTC
Source organism: Oncorhynchus keta (assembly GCF_023373465.1). Taxonomy (NCBI): domain Eukaryota; kingdom Metazoa; phylum Chordata; class Actinopteri; order Salmoniformes; family Salmonidae; genus Oncorhynchus; species Oncorhynchus keta. The sequence continues at coordinate 75,552,878 of NC_068424.1, forward strand.
TACACCTGCAGTGCTTGCTGTTTGGGGTTTTAGGCTGGGTTTCTGTACAGCACTTTGTGACATCAGCTGATGTAAGAAGGGCTATATAAATACATTCGATTTGATTTGATTTGATCCTGCTTTACAGACCACATTCGGCCTGCAAGTCACATGTTGCTGGCTTGTAAGTGATGTGTAATTCCTATTGGAATCCAGTTACTTCCAGCAGGGAAAGAGAGAAAGAGAGAGGGGAAAAGAGAGAGAGAGAGAGGGGAGAGAGAGAGGTTACTCTCTCTGCCTTTTATAATGGGTATAGATGAGTGTCCAGTGTAAATCCCTAGAAGCCGACATTCCAGTCTCCTTGACTCCCTTTCACAGATGAAGCATTACTGGACCAATCCTTCGGACACTTCGTAGTGTGTGTGTGTGTGTGTCTGCTGTAAAGTAACCCCTTGTTGTACTCAGCAGGGACAGTAAACTCTGGCCAGACCAGACCAAACTAGACTAGACTAGACCAGACTAGACCAAACTAGACTAGACTAGACTAGACTAGGCCAGAACAGACTAGACTAGACCAATCTAGACTAGACTAGGCCAGACCAGACTAGGCTAGACTAGGCCAGACCAGACCAAACTAGACTAGGCCAGACCAGACTAGACCAAACTAGACTAGACTAGACTAGACTAGGCCAGACCAGACTAGACTAGACCAATCTAGACTAGACTAGGCCAGACCAGACCAAACTAGACTAGACTAGACTAGACTAGGCCAGACCAGACTAGACCAGACTAGACTAGACTAGACTAAACTAGACTAAACTAGACTAGGCCAGTCCAGACCAGACCAGACCAGACCAGACTAGACTAGACTAGGCCAGACCAGACCAGACTAGACTAGACCAGACCAGACTAGACTAGACTAGACTAGGCCAGACTAGACTAGACCAGACTATGATTTGAACTCTCTAACTGTAGCTGACAGTAAACTCGTTGTATTATTTATTTCGGCGCTGAACTGAACCAAGTTGATGAACAGCATTTTAAATAGGAAGTAAAATTCCTTTATCATCATCTGAGGTGCCTGAGGGAGAATAGGAATATTCATAGAGCAAGTGTAGCGTTTGCGTGCGTCAGCTCCACTGTAGCTATCACTCTCACTCTGGACTAGGGGAGAGACTAAATGTATGACAAGTCATTTGTCTACTCCTGCTGAGACTGAACAAACTCAGACATCTCTCTCCACCCCTCTCTCTGCCTCCCTCTCTCTCCCCCTCAGACATCTCTGTCTCCGTCTCTCTGCCTCTCTCTCTCCCCCTCTAACATATGTCTCTCCCCCTCCCTCTCCCTCCCCTTCAGACATATATCTCTCCCCTCTCTCTTTCTTTGTCTCTCTCTCCTTTTCTCCCATAACTACCAGCTCAGCTGATGACTCAACAGATCACATATTATCATAACCATGAGTCACAGTCTCCGCAGGGCAGGAACCCTCAGTGGGATTGACTCAAAGGTTGGCACGGCGTCACACAGAGACGGCTGTTTGAAATAACTATGGATGCCGACAGAGAGCCGTTAGCCAGGGTATTGGACCATTTTTGGAAATTGCCTCGCCAGTCAAACAAGACATTGTACGAGTTGACTAAAGCAGAAACACTCTGGCACTCAGACTACATCCCTATTTAGGCTAATATATAAAACACACAGATGCTAAATCAAGTTGACTTGTAAAGATGAGGACCAAGAGCAAGAGAGGGAGTGTGGTGATGTAGTGTCCACAACAGAAGATTCATTGTGGAATCGAAGTTTAAAAAACAAGTATCCTGAAAGCATAATGGTGTACTTACTATGTGCATATGCTAAAAGAAAGGAACGAGATGGGTAGATAACTGAGTCATTATAGCAAAAATATTTATAAAATAAAAATCTGATCTCTTAAACATTGCGTTCATTTTTGTTTTATTATCTATACAATAGGCCATAACTGATTTTGGCCCAACAGGCCTGGTATATTCCCATGTTCTAGAACCTTTGTTTTGATTGGGTTATTTTGCCTAAAAACCTTTAGGCCTACCTATTGAAAATGAAGAAATGAAAACTCAGCCCAGCCTGGCAGGAGTGGCCAAAAGGGTGTTTAGCATCAACAGGGGCTCAAGTGTGGAGAGGATATTGTCCGCTGGGGGCCTCTTCTCCAGGCACCATGGCACGAGCCTGAAGCCCCAGACTCGCCAAACTCGTTTCTAAATTAATTCTAAAAATGAATTCCAAGGTACTAATAAGTCATTTTTAGTTGAATTGTATTTAATTCTGAGTAAATCACAGCCTACATGTGCAATTTATAGACTATAAGGATTTAATACAATTAAATGTTTAAATGCTGAACGCTTTCTGTCCCTACCAGCCTGTTGCGTCACAATCGCAAATGCTTCACAATGTATTTCTTTGTAGGCTATAGCCTTGAATTAATTTAAATAATATTGTTAGGAGTGTGTATTGGAGAAGAAGTCAGGTGCAGGAGAGCAGAGTCTAGTGAACAGGCTCATTTTTTATTCTGGTCCAAAAGGACAGCACAAAGTAACATAAAATGAGCCCAAACACAGAACATAAACCAAAAGTAATGCGTGTAACAATATCCACAATTCCAAAATACACATAACACAAACAATCTTACACAAAGACATGATGGGGAACAGAGGAATAAATACATATGGATTGATTGGGGAATGAAAACCAGGTGTGCAGGGAACAAGACAAAACAAATGGATACATGAAAAATGGAGCCTTGGTCTGATTCCGATGCCAGAACCGGCCGGTACCCCAATACACACTGAAAGGGGGAGAGGTTAGTGGAGGAGTGGCAGAGCGAGTTCTGCACCATCTCTGCCCAGGGCACGAACGCTGCCGACTCCCCCGGCCGGTCCTGGCAATAGGACCACAGAAACTTGCCCACATCCTGGTTCACTCTCTCCACTTCACCATTACTCTCGGGGTGGAAACCCGAGGTAAGGCTGATCGAGAGCCCCAAACGTTCCATGAACGCCTTCCAGACTCTCTAAGTGAACTGGGGACCCCGATCAGACACTATATCCTCGGGCACCCCGTAGTGCCGGAAGACGTGTGTAAACAGGGCCTCCACAGTCTGTAGAGCCGTAGGGAGACCGGGCAAAGGGAGGAGATGACAGGACTAGTCTGTCCACAACGACCAAGATCGTGGTGTTCCCCTGTGAGGGAGGAAGATCCGTTAGAAAATCAACCGACAGGTGTGACCAAGGCCGTTGTGGAACGGGTAAGGGATGTAGCTTACCTTTGGGCAGGTGTCTAGGAGCCTTACCCTGGCCGCCCGAACAAGGAGAGGAGCCGACTACGGCGGAAGTCGTGACAAATATAGCATTAAATAATTCATTTTCGTTCCTTCTTAGACTCTTTGTCTGGCTCCTAACCTATTTAGAGTGTTTATGTGCTGTTTAATATGACATTTAGCCTTGCCACGATGGTAACAAGAATGCGTAATAGTTTTTTTATTATACCCCAAATTACAGCGTGCCGTGTAAAGGCAAGGGGACGAAGACCAAACAAACGTAACAAAAGCACAGGGTTGAAACCCAAACAAAAGAGCGACGAGCACCTTGAATAAATACACACGCACACAATGATTAACACACGGGACACACCCGTAATCATCTGCACAATCCAAGAAAGCCCAAAACGGGCAATAAAGCCCAAAACACACAGCACAGGAATTCACCCGCACCAATGGACATTGTAACAATAATCAACAGACAATGGAAACCAAGGTTACACTTATACAAGTACTAATCAGTGGGAATCGGCAACAGGTGTGCATGATGAAAGTTCAGGAGGGATCCGTGACAAGCCTATTGAAAATGCTGTCTGTTTCTTACATTCACCTTTCAATGTTTATTCAACTACTTTTCATTTAAATCTTCCGAGTGGCACAGAAGTCTAAGACACTGCATCTCAGTGCTGGAGGAATCACTACAGACCCTAGTTCAATTCCAGGCTGTATCACAACCGGCCGTGATTGGGAGTCCCATAGGGCGGCGCACAATTGGCCCAGTGTAAATATTAGTCCACAGGGAGAAGCACGAGATTGAACTTCACTCAACTTTCTAGAGCAGTGGCCACCGACTGGTCGATCTCAAAGCATTCCTAGTCTATTGCCTTGTGTTCCTATTTATTTATTTGTCTCATGCACGCGCTCCAGCAGGTGTATCTCACTGATCATCCCTAAAGCCAACACCTCATTTGGCCGCCTTTCGTTCCAGTACTCTGCTGCCTGTGACTGGAACGAACTGCAAAAATCGCTGAAGTTGGAGACTTTTATCTCCCTCACCAACTTCAAACATCAGCTATCTGAGCAGCTAACCGATCGCTGCAGTTGTACATAGTCTATTGGTAAATAGCCCACCCATTTTCACCTACCTCATTCCCATACTGTTTTTATACTGTTTTTATTTATTTACTTATCTGCTCTTTTGCACACCAATATCTCTACCTGTACATGACCATCTGATCATTTATCACTCCAGTGCTAATCTGCAAAATTGTAATTATTCGCCTACCTCATGCCTTTTGCACACATTGTATATAGACTCCCCCTTTTTTCTACTGTGTTATTGACTTGTTAATTGTTTAGTCCATGTGTAACTCTGTGTTGTCTGTTCACACTGCTATGCTTTATCTTGGCCAAGTCACAGTTGCAAATGAGAACTTGTTCTCAACTAGCCTACCTGGTTAAATAAAGGTGAAATAAATAAAAAATAATTTTAAAATGCTGTTGTCGGTAGGTGCACCTGATTCAGCTGCCCTGTGCACTGGATAGGCCAACTGTTGTCATTTTGAACCATTTCATGTGTCTGGAGGTACAAATTCTGCCTTCCCGGCAGGCCCTGACAGTCAATCAAATGCACTATAAACCTACCGCTGGCCAATCGGATGGCTCCGATTACTGTGTCTGACTGAGTTTCGCCATCAGCTGGAAGACAGTGTCCTTTTTTGGTCATTGTCAGTGGAGGAAAGGGAGAGCAGAGGGATGTTGAGAGGCCTCAGTCTGCTGCTCTCTCCTTCCACTGAGACTGACCATCAGTCTGCTGCTCTCTCCTTCCACTGAGACTGACCATCAGTCTGCTGCTCTCTCCTTCCACTGAGACTGACCATCAGTCTGCTGCTCTCTCCTTCCACTGAGACTGACCATCAGTCTGCTGCTCTCTCCTTCCACTGAGACTGACCATCAGTCTGCTGCTCTCTCCTTCCACTGAGACTGACCATCAGTCTGCTGCTCTCTCCTTCCACTGAGACTGAACATCAGTCTGCTGCTCTCTCCTTCCACTGAGACTGACCATCAGTCTGCTGCTCTCTCCTTCCACTGAGACTGAACATCAGTCTGTTGCTCTCTCTTTCCACTGAGACTGACCATCAGTCTGCTGCTCTCTCCTTCCACTGAGACTGAACATCAGTCTGCTGCTCTCTCCTTCCACTGAGACTGACCATCAGTCTGCTGCTCTCTCCTTCCACTGAGACTGACCATCAGTCTGCTGCTCTCTCCTTCCACTGAGACTGACCATCAGTCTGCTGCTCTCTCCTTCCACTGAGACTGACATCAGTCTGCTGCTCTCTCTTTCAGTCTCAGTCTGCTGCTCTCTCCTTCCACTGAGACTGACCATCAGTCTGCTGCTCTCTCCTTCCACTGAGACTGACCATCAGTCTGCTGCTCTCTCCTTCCACTGAGACTGACCATCAGTCTGCTGCTCTCTCCTTCCACTGAGACTGAACATCAGTCTGCTGCTCTCTCTTTCCACTGAGACTGACCATCAGTCTGCTGCTCTCTCCTTCCACTAAGACTGAACATCAGTCTGCTGCTCTCTCCTTCCACTGAGACTGACCATCAGTCTGCTGCTCTCTCCTTCCACAGTGACCATCAGTCTGCTCTCTCCTTCCACTGAGACTGACCATCAGTCTGCTGCTCTCTCCTTCCACTGAGACTGAACATCAGTCTGCTGCTCTCTCCTTCCACTGAGACTGACCATCAGTCTGCTGCTCTCTCCTTCCACTGAGACTGACCATCAGTCTGCTGCTCTCTCCTTCCACTGAGACTGACCATCAGTCTGCTGCTCTCTCCTTCCACTGAGACTGACCATCAGGCACCATCAGCCCAGTAAAATAAAAATAAAAAGCAAATTATTTAAATGTTTGCTCACTCAGCTGTGCCTCAAAAGTAATCATCTCCATCTCTTTCAACATCTCTTTCTCAATGTCTTTCTCCGTCTCCCCTGTGCAAAAATCTACGTATTTGTTTTGTTTAACACAGAGAGCATAATAAGTGAGAGAAACAGATAGCGAAACAGAGGGAGACTTTAGAGAGAACGAGAGAGACTGAAAGAGAGAGAGAAAGACAAACACCAAACTGAGACTGCATGCAGAATTCTGCTAAAATATCCTCGGTGTACAACGTAGAACACCAAATAATGCAGAGCAGAATTAGGCCGATACCCACTAATTATCAAAATCCAGAAAAGAGATGTTAAATTCAACAACCACCTAACATGAAGTGATTCCCAAACCTTCCATTACAAAGCCATCACCTACAGAGAGATTAACCTGGAGAAGAGTCCCCTAATTAAGCTAATCCTGGGGCTCTGTTCACAAACACAAACAGACCCTACAGTGCCCCAGGACAGCAACACAATTAGACCCAACCAAATCATGAGAAAACAAAAAGATAATTACTTGACACATTGGAAAGAATTAACAAAAAAACTAGAATTCTATTTAGCCCTAAACAGAGAGTACACAGTGGCAGAATACCTGACCACTGTGACTCAGTGAGCATAGCGTTGCTATTGAGAAAGGCCGTCGTAGGCAGACCTCAAGAGAAGACAGGCTATGTGCTCACTGCCCACAACATGAGGTGAAAACTGAGCTGCACTTCCTAACCTCCTGCCAAATGTATGACCATATTAGAGACACATATTTCCCTCAGATTACACAGACAATTTGAAAACAAACCCGATTTTGATAAACTCCTATATCTACTGGGTGAAATACCATCGTGTGCCATCACGGCAGCAAGATTTGTGACCTGTTGCCACAAGAAAAGGGCAACCAGTGAAGAGCAAACACCATTGTAAATACAAAATATATTTATGCTTATTTATTTTCCCTGTTGAACTTGAACTATTTGCACATCGTTACAACATTGTATTGTCGTGTCTTTGGCATCATTAAACTGAAGACTTATTTATCAAATCACTCTCTGTAATTAGTATTACGCGATTAAACATGTAACTGTAATTATCTAGGAAGTCGGGGCACCAAGGAAAATAGTCAGATTACAAAGTTATAATTTTCCTAATATAACTTTTCAGATATTTTCATATCTGATCAATAGTCTTCTGATTAATGAATTCTTCTTTACCTCACGTTAGTCTCGTTCCAAACGTCGTAAATTGTTGGTTATCTGCATGAACCCAGTCTTCACTATGAGTCATCCATACATCAATTGTCTTAAATAATTTATTTACTAACTAAGTAATTCACAGAAATGCAAAAAAACTAGCTAGTATGTCCTGGGAGATGAACATTCATGGACTATAAGCTGTTGCTAGCTAGTATGTCCTGGGAGATGAACATTCATGGACTATAAACTGTTGCTAGCTAGTAAATCCTGGGAGATTAACATTCATGGACTATAAACTGTTGCTAGCTAGTATGTCCTGGGAGATTAACATTCATGGACAATAAGCTGTTGCTAGCTAGTATGTCCTGGGAGATGAACATTCATGGACAATAAGCTGTTGCTAGCTAGTATGTCCTGGGAGATTAACATTCATAGACAATAAACTGTTGCTAGCTAGTATGTCCTGGGAGATTAACATTCATGGACAATAAGCTGTTGCTAGCTAGTATGTCCTGGGAGATTAACATTCATGGACAATAAGCTGTTGCTAGCTAGTATGTCCTGGGAGATTAACATTCATGGACAATAAGCTGTTGCTAGCTAGTATGTCCTGGGAGATTAACATTCATGGACAATAAGCTGTTGCTAGCTAGTATGTCCTGGGAGATGAACATTCATGGACTATAAACTGTTGCTAGCTAGTATGTCCTGGGAGATTAACATTCATGGACAATAAGCTGTTGCTAGCTAGTATGTCCTGGGAGATGAACATTCATGGACTATAAGCTGTTGCTAGCTAGTATGTCCTGGGAGATGAACATTCATGGACAATAAGCTGTTGCTAGCTAGTATGTCCTGGGAGATGAACATTCATGGACAATAAGCTGTTGCTAGCTAGTATGTCCTGGGAGATGAACATTCATGGACAATAAGCTGTTGCTAGCTAGTTTGTCCTGGGAGACACGAAACATTTTCTGGGTTAATAATGCAAGAAATAACACATAAAAACAAGAGCCCTATCCGTTGGTGCCATTTTCTCTCTCTCTCTCTCTCTCTCTCTCTCTCTCTCTCTCTCTCTCTCTCTCTCTCTCTCTCTCTCTCTCTCTCTCTCTCTCTCTCTCTCTCTCTCTCTCTCTCTGTATGTGTGTGTGTGTGTGTTTATTGAGGACAATTCTTTCCCTGTAGGTGTTGGGTTGTTTACAGTCACCAGGCTAGGGCCCTCCAGGGTTCGCTTTCAAGCTAACTTACACACAGAGAGAGAGACACAACCCTCCACCCTCCTTCACCTCTATCCGCCCCCCAGCCTGTTCAATAATTCAGCCCAGTGAGGGGCATCGCCAGTGGGGCAGGCACGTTAGCTGAAGGCTTTGAACAGAAGGGCAGGCCTCACTGGGTCTCCTGACTGGTATTAATTAAATACTTCCCAGTATCCCCCGTCTCACAGCTGTCTCTACTGGGGGTAACCTCATTACCCTTCTCTTCACTGTGGGGGGTCCTCTACCTTCTCTTCCTCTGACAAAGACATATTAAGATAACAATAACACCACCCAAGGGATCCAGAACTCTATCCATCCACACACCTCTATCCATGTCTCATGATATCCATGTCTATATCCATGTCTCATGATATCCATGTCTCATGATATCAATGTCTCATGATATCCATGTCTATATCCGTGTCTCATGATATCCATGTCTATATCCGTGTCTCATGATATCCATGTCTCATGATATCCATATCTCATGATATCCATGTCATGTCTCATGATATCCACGTCTCATAATATCAATGTCTCATGATATCCATGTCTCATGATATCCACGTCTCATGATATCAATGTCTCATGATATCCATGTCTCATGATATCAATGTCTCATGATATCCATGTCTCATGATATCCATGTCTCATGATATCCATGTCTCATGATATCCACATCTCATGATATACATGTCATGTCTCATGATATCCATGTCATGTCTCATGATATCCACGTCTCATAATATCCATGTCTCATGATATCCATGTCTCATGATATCCATGTCTCATGATATCCATGTCTCATGATATCCATGTCTCATGATATCCACATCTCATGATATACATGTCATGTCTCATGATATCCATGTCTCATGATATCCATGTCTCATGATATCCACGTCTCATGATATCCACGTCATGTCTCATGATATCCATGTCTCATAATATCCACGTCTCATGATATCCACGTCTCATGATATCCACGTCTCATGATATCCACGTCTCATGATATCCACGTCTCTCATGATATCCATGTCTCATGATATCCACGTCTCATGATATCCACGTCTCATGATATCCACGTCTCATGATATCCACGTCTCATGATATCCATGTCTGATGATATCCACGTCTCATGATATCCATGTCTCATGATATCCATGTCTCATGATATCCACGTCTCATGATATCCACGTCTCATGATATCCACGTCTCATAATATCCATGTCTCATGATATCCATGTCTGATGATATCCACCTCTCATGATATCCATGTCTCATGATATCCATGTCTCATGATATCCACGTCTCATGATATCCATGTCTCATGATATCCACGTCTCATGATATCCACGTCATGTTTCATGATATCCACGTCTCATAATATCCATGTCTCATGATATCCATGTCTGATGATATCCACGTCTCATAATATCCACGTCTCATGATATCCACGTCTCATGATATCCACGTCTCATGATATCCATGTCTCATGATATCAATGTCTCATGATATCCACGTCTCATGATATCCACGTCTCATAATATCCATGTCTCATGATATCCATGTCTGATGATATCCACGTCTCATAATATCCACGTCTCATGATATCCACGTCTCATGATATCCATGTCTCATGATATCCATGTCTCATGATATCAATGTCTCATGATATCCATGTCTATATCCGTGTCTCATGATATCCATGTCTCATAATATCCACGTCTCATAATATCCATGTCTCATGATATCCATGTCTCATAATATCCATGTCTCATGATATCCATGTCATGTCTCATGATATCCACGTCTCATGATATCCACGTCTCATGATATCCACGTCTCATGATATCCTCAAGCAGAACAGATGCAGACACATGACTCCAGTTGAGTTAGATATATACTGAATACATTTATATCCCCTATAATAATTCAATATTAAACTGATTATAACAGTTGACAGATTATGCAATAATCATGTAAACACCTTACTCTGTTTATCTAAATAGGCGTGAGGCCAAAATCAAAGTAAGCATACGTTGATTAAAACACCTGGTTTTCTGAGAAATCTTTTGAATTATTAGGACATGTAAACACCTTCCTTGGCGTTCCGGCGATGTATTTGATCTGTGCTAGCACCAGCCGAGAGCCTCCCTCTGTAACGTGATTGAAGTCCGTTTGGAAACAACTGAATGTATGCGTGTTAAAAGTAGTTTCCACATACAAACTTCATACTGTATGTCCAAACTCAGAATCAAATACAGTATGCGTCCCAAAAAGAACATGGTCACTGTGGTAGAGCGTTTATTTTGATTGGTGATTTTCTGCATTTTTCAGAGTGCTATCAGGAAACCTGATTTCAGATGTGTCCATGGAAACAGGATTATTAGGGAAATGTTATTCTTGCAAAGCATGTAAACATTTTAATCAAACTATTATATTAATCTAACTATCCACAATAATCACATTATTGTGTGTATGCAACCATAATCACTGTATATAACACAGAACTCCTGTGGAGTTAGATATAAACTGGAGAAATGTGTTGTGTTATATAAACTGTATATCTCTGCACCTGCCAGGGAGTAAGATGCCGTGCACACAGTTTGCCTTGAGGCACGCAATAGCCTTGTCTTTCCAAGGGGATAACGAATGAAGGGCTCATCACTGATTTCAGAGGAAACGGAGTCAAGACACTCCTCTCCTCTCCTCCGCTCCCCTCCCCTCCATCCCATCATCCCCTCTCCGACCCCTACGACCCCTCCATCCCATCATCCCCTCTCCGACCCCTACGACCCCTCCATCTCGTCTTCCCCTCCTCCCTTCTCCTGCTGGGTGTATTGATTGAACACATGCAGACGGTGAAATGGATGTTAGGATATCCATCGGTATGCTGTCAGGAGACTGGCAGGAAGCTTTAGACTGAGGCAGAATCACCTCTTTCTCACCTCTCTTTAGAAACACACCTTTATGTCCCGATTTCATTAGAGGAACCCTTACTTTCATCTATTCAACGGTGTAGGGAGATGATCAGCTATTGCTTCAAAAAGAAGAGGCAGATAGAAGGGTGCATCTCTGATGTATTAGAACACGGCCAAGGCTGAAGGTTCATCTCTGAAGTATTAGAAAACGGCCAAGGCTGAAGGTTCATCTCTGAAGTATTAGAAAACGGCCAAGGCTGAAGGTTCATCTCTGAAGTATTAGAAAACGGCCAAGGCTGAAGGTTCATCTCTGAAGTATTAGAAAACGGCCAAGGCTGAAGGTTCAACTCTGAAGTATTAGAAAACGGCCAAGGCTGAAGGTTCATCTCTGATGTATTAGAAAACGGCCAAGGCTGAAGGTTCATCTCTGAAGTATTAGAAAACGGCCAAGGCTGAAGGTTCATCTCTGAAGTATTAGAAAACGGCCAAGGCTGAAGGTTCATCTCTGAAGTATTAGAAAACGGCCAAGGCTGAAGGTTCAACTCTGAAGTATTAGAAAACGGCCAAGGCTGAAGGTTCATCTCTGAAGTATTAGAACATGGCCAAGGCTGAAGGTTCATCTCTGAAGTATTAGAAAACGGCCAAGGCTGAAGGTTAATATCTGAAGTATTAGAAAACGGCCAAGGCTGAAGGTTAATCTCTGAAGTATTAGAACATGGCCAAGGCTGAAGGTTCATCTCTGAAGTATTAGAACATGGCCAAGGAGAGGAGGCAAAGAGAAGGGTTAATCTATGAAGTATTGGAACGGGACCAAGTCCAAGAATTCCAGTCACGTCTAGCTCAGAGAAAACATTGGTTTCCATGAGTCGATCCCCCTCACAAAGCCTCTCATTGCTTCTCTAAATCCACGGTTGAAGACAGAGTTCTGGAGGAAATGGATATTCATTATTTTCCTTCACGGTTGATTGGTTGATTGGTTGATTGGTTGTGTGTGTGTGTGTGTGTGTGTGTGTGTGTGTGTGTGTGTGTGTGTGTGTGTGTGTGTGTGTGTGTGTGTGTGTGTGTGTGTGTGTGTGTGTGTGTGTGTGTGTGTGTGTGTGTGTGTGTGTGTGTGTGTGTGTAGGACACTGTGTGGGCTGGTAAATCTTAGAATCTATTTTAATGTTGTATAATTTCTGTCATCTCTCCCTGTGATGGGACTTCTGCTGAAAACAGGGCATTGGCACGCACACACGCACACACACACACACACACACACACATCAACCCGCTAAAGGAGATAAGAGATGTTTAACAAAAGAATGGCGCTGGATGGATTAGCAGCCATTTAATGGGTTCCCAACCTATTGTGCCATTGTTTCTTTGTTAACAGCTGGCGCACAATCTTTAATATTAAGGAAGTCTCGACGTTCTGCTCGCCTGAGTTTGAGTACCTCATGATAAGCTGTAGACCATAATACTTACCAAGAGAGTTTATCTATATTTTCTGTAGCTGTCTATTTACCACCACAGACAGATGCTGGTACTAAGACCGCACTCAACAAGCTATATAGGTTCATAAGCAAACAAGAAAATGCTCACCCAGAGGCTCCGCTCAAAGTGGCTGGTGATTTTAATGCAGGAAAACTGAAATCCGTTTCATCTCATTTCTACCAGCATGTCACCTATGCAACTACAGGTGAATTTCTTTTTAATCTCACCTTTTTACTCCACACACAGAGACGCGTACAAAGTTTCCCCTCGGCCTCCATTTGGGAAGTCTGACCACACCACTATCCTCCTGATTCCTGCTTACAAACAAAAACTCAAACAGGAAGTACCAGTGGCTCACACAATACAGAAGTGGTCCGATGAAGCAGATGCTAAGCTACAGGACTGTTTTGCTAGCACAGACTGGAATATGTTCCGGGATTCGTCTGATGGCATTGAGGAGTTTCCTGCATCAGTCACAGGCTTCATTAATAAGTGCATCGATGACGTAGTCCCCACAGTGACCGTACGTACATCTCCCAACCAGAAGCCATGGATTACAAGCAACATCTGCACTGAGCTAAAGGCTAGAGCTACCGCTTTCAAAGAGCAGGATATTAATCCGGAAGTTTATGAGAAATCCTGCTACACCCTCCGACGAACCATTGAACAGGCTAGGCGTCGATACAGGACTAAGTTCGAGGCAGGTCTTGCAAACTGTCACGGATTACAAAAGGAAACCCAGCTGCGAACTACCAGTGATGCAAGCATAACAGACGAGCTAAATGCCTTCTATGCTCGCTTCGAGGCAAGCAACATTGAAGCATGCATGAGAGCACCAGGTGTTCCAGATGACTATGTGATCATGCTCTCTGTAGCCATGAAATGCTTTTTAAAGGTCACATCAACACCATCCTCCCAGACACACTGGACCCACTCAAATTCGCATAACGCCCCAACAGATCCACAGATGATGCAATCTATGTTGCGCTCCACACTGACCTTTTCTACCTGTAAAGGAACACCTACGTCAGAATGCTGTTCATCGACTACAGCTCAGAATTCAACACCATAGTGACCTCCAAGCTCATCAATAAGATAAGGACCTTAGGATAAAACTACTCCCTCTGCAACTGGATCCTGGACTTCCTGAAGGGGCCACATCCACCAAGCTGACGCACAACACCAGTCCCCTCAGGGGTGCGTGCTTAGTCCCCTCCTGTACTCCCTTGTCTCCCACGACGGCGTGGGACATCGAAGACCTCTATAACAGGCGGTGTCAGAGAAAGGCCCTAAAATTGCCCAAAGACTCCAGCCACCCAAGTCATACACTGATCTCTCTGCTTCCGCGCGGCAAGTGGTACCGGCTGAACAGCTTCTACCTCCAAGCCATAATAAGACAAATAATTGTGTTTGACCAGATATTTTACTGTAAACAAATTGACAACAGGCTTTCAGCTTATAGTGAAAGACATTCAACAAGCTTAAACAAATGACAAATGATTGGCTGAGAGAAATTCATGATAAAAATATTGTAGGAGTTGTTTTGTTAGACTTCAGTGTGCCTTTTGACATTATTGATCATAGTCTGCTGATGAAAAAACGGATGTGTTATGGCTTTACATCCCCTGCTATATTGTGGATAAAGAGTTACCTGTCTAACAGAACACAGAGGGTGTTCTTTAAGAAGGCAGAGCAGCACTTTATTTTGGATAGACTACTGTTGTATCAATATGTTTTGACCGTGACACCTCAACTTGCTCAATATCCACATTATTTATGACAACATTTAGTTCAGGTTTAGGATTTAGTGAATGATTTGTCCCAAACACAAAGCTTTTAGTTCTTGAAATATTTAGGACTAACTTATTCCTTGCCATCCATGCCATCCACAAACTGCAACTCGTTGTTAACAACACTATAAACAAGGCAGCTTCTACAGGCCCTAGTTTTGTCACACCTGAACTACTGTTCAGTCGTGTGGTCAGGTGGCACAAAAAGGGACCTCGGAAAATTAGAATTGGCTCAGAACAGGGTAGTACGGCTGACCCTTAAATGTACACGGAGAGCTAATCTCTCATGGCTCAAAGTGGAAGAGAGATTGACTTCATCACTACTTGTTTTTGTAAGAAGTGTTGACATGCTGAATGCACCGAGGTGTGTTTAAACTACTAGCACACAGCTCAGACACCCATTCATACCCCACAAGACATGCCACCAGAGGTCTCTTCACAGTCCAGAACAGACTACGGGATGTGCACAGTGCTACATAGAGCCATGACTACATGGAACTCTATTCCACATCAGGTAACTGATGCAAGCAGGAAAATTAGATTTTTTTAAATGATAAAAATACACCTTATGGAACAGCTTGAACTGTGAAGAGACACACACACAGGCATACACACACGATAAGACACACACAGGCACACACACACGATAAGACACACACACACGATAAGACACACACACAGGCATACACACACGATAAGACACACACACAGGCATACACACACGATAAGACACACACACAGGCATACACACACGATAAGACACACAGGCATACACACACGATAAGACACACACAGGCATACACACACGATAAGACACACACACAGGCATACACACACGATAAGACACACACAGGCGTACACACACGATAAGACACACACACAGGCATACACACACGATAAGACACACACAGGCATACACACAGGCATAAGATAAGACACACACACAGGCATACACACACGATAAGACACACACAGGCATACACACGATAAGACACACACACAGGCACACACACACGATAAGACACACACACAGGCACACACACACGATAAGACACACACACAGGCACACACACACACGATAAGACACACACACAGGCATACACACACGATAAGACACACACAGGCATACACACACGATAAGACACACACACAGGCACACACACACGATAAGACACACACACAGGCATACACACACGATAAGACACACACACAGGCATACACACACGATAAGACACACACACAGGCACACACACACGATAAGACACACACACAGGCACACACACACGATAAGACACACACACAGGCATACACACACGATAAGACACACACAGGCATACACACACAATAAGACACACACACAGGCATACACACACGATAAGACACACACAGGCATACACACACGATAAGACACACACACAGGCACACACACGATAAGACACACACACAGGCACACACACACGATAAGACACACACACAGGCACACACACACACGATAAGACGCACACACACACACGATAAGACACACACACAGGCATACACACACGATAAGACACACACAGGCATACACACACGATAAGACACACAGGCATCTAAGACACACACAGGCATACACACACAATAAGACACACACACAGGCATACACACAGATATGTGATAAAGAGTGGCACTGAGGGAACACAATGTGTTGTAAGAAAAGTGTTATGCATAAGGTCACACACATTTTTACATTGCATATAACTGCCTTAATGTTGCTGGACACACGATAAGACACACACAGGAACAGTAGCGATAAGACACACACAGGCATCACATAATAAGACACACACAGGCATACACACTGATAAGACACACAAGGCATACACACAATAAGACACCCACAGGCAGACACTGCACGATAAGACACAACAGGCATACACACACAATAAACACACAGGCATACAAGAGATAAGACTGCCACAGGAACTAATAGGATCCATAATAAACCCCAGGAAGAGATAAGCACACACTTGGCACAGAACTAATGGGGATCCATAACAAAGGCCCCAGGAAGAGATAAGACACACACAGGCAAGAACTAATAGGGATCCACATAAACCCCAGGAAGAGATAAGACACACACAGGCAGGACACTAATAGGGATCCATAATAAAACCCCAGGAAGAGATAGCAGGCATGCCGATAAGACACACACAGGCATAACACATCCATAAGACACACACACAGGCATACACTGCCTTGGCACAAACAATAGGCATCCATAATAAATACAACAAAATACCCCTACCTACATGTACATATTACTTAATCACCTCAACACCTCAGGCACATTGACTTGAAACCGGCACTCCTTGTATATAGCCCCATTATTGGCACTTTTGTATTCAGCATTTCACTGTAAAGTCCACACCAGGTATTCACACACGATAAGACACATTTCACAGGCATAAAGTCTACACCTGATAAGATTCAGGCATTTCACTGTAAAGTCTACACCTTTTGTATTCACATTTCACTGTAAAGTCTACACCTGTTATATTCAGCATTTCACTGTAAGGTCTACTACACCTGTTGTATTCATCATTTCACTGTAAAGTCCACACCTGTTGTATTCAGCATTTCACTGTAAAGTCTACACCTGTTGTATTCATCATTTCACTGTAAAGTCTACACCTGTTGTATTCAGCATTTCACTGTAAAGTCCACACCTGTTGTATTCAGCATTTCACTGTAAAGTCCACACCTGTTGTATTCAGCATTTCACTGTAAAGTCCACACCTGTTGTATTCAGCATTTCACGGTAAAGTCCACACCGGTTGTATTCAGCATTTCACGGTAAAGTCCACACCTGTTGCATTCAGCATTTCACTGTAAAGTCCACACCAGGTATTCAGCATTTCACTGTAAAGTCCACACCAGTTGTATTCAGCATTTCACGGTAAAGTCCACACCTGTTGTATTCAGCATTTCACTGTAAAGTCCACACCTGTTGTATTCAGCATTTCACGGTAAAGTCCACACCTGTTGTATTCAGCATTTCACTGTAAAGTCCACACCTGTTGTATTCAGCATTTCACGGTAAAGTCCACACCTGTTGTATTCAGCATTTCACTGTAAAGTCCACACCTGTTGTATTCAGCATTTCACTGTAAAGTCCACACCTGTTGTATTCAGCATTTCACTGTAAAGTCCACACCTGTTGTATTCAGCATTTCACGGTAAAGTCCACACCTGTTGTATTCAGCATTTCACGGTAAAGTCCACACCTGTTGTATTCAGCATTTCACTGTAAAGCCCACACCTGTTGTATTCAGCATTTCACTGTAAAGCCCACACCTGTTGTATTCAGCATTTCACTGTAAAGTCCACACCTGTTGTATTCAGCATTTCATTGTAAAGTCCACACCTGTTGTATTCAGCATTTCACGGTAAAGTCCACACCTGTTGTATTCAGCATTTCACGGTAAAGTCCACACCTGTTGTATTCAGCATTTCACTGTAAAGTCCACACCTGTTGTATTCAGCATTTCACGGTAAAGTCCACACCTGTTGTATTCAGCATTTCACTGTAAAGTCCACACCTGTTGTATTCAGCATTTCACTGTAAAGTCCACACCTGTTGTATTCAGCATTTCACGGTAAAGTCCACACCTGTTGTATTCAGCATTTCACTGTAAAGTCCACACCTGTTGTATTCAGCATTTCACTGTAAAGTCCACACCTGTTGTATTCAGCATTTCACTGTAAAGTCCACACCTGTTGTATTCAGCATTTCACATAAAGTCCACACCTGTTGTATTCAGCATTTCACTGTAAAGTCCACACCTGTTGTATTCAGCATTTCACTGTAAAGTCCACACCTGTTGTATTCAGCATTTCACTGTAAAGTCCACACCTGTTGTATTCAGCATTTCACTGTAAAGTCCACACCTGTGGTGTATTCATCATTTCACTGTAAAGTCTACACCTGTTGTATTCAGCATTTCACTGTAAAGTCCACACCTGTTGTATTCAGCATTTCACTGTAAAGTCCACACCTGTTGTATTCAGCATTTCACTGTAAAGTCCACACCTGTTGTATTCAGCATTTCACGGTAAAGTCCACACCTGTTGTATTCAGCATTTCACGGTAAAGTCCACACCTGTTGTATTCAGCATTTCACGGTAAAGTCCACACCTGTTGTATTCAGCATTTCACTGTAAAGTCCACACCTGTTGTATTCAGCATTTCACTGTAAAGTCCACACCTGTTGTATTCAGCATTTCACGGTAAAGTCCACACCTGTTGTATTCAGCATTTCACTGTAAAGTCCACACCGGTTGTATTCAGCATTTCACTGTAAAGTCCACACCTGTTGTATTCAGCATTTCACAGTAAAGTCCACACCTGTTGTATTCAGCATTTCACTGTAAAGTCCACACCTGTTGTATTCAGCATTTCACTGTAAAGTCCACACCTGTTGTATTCAGCATTTCACTGTAAAGTCCACACCTGTTGTATTCAGCATTTCACTGTAAAGTCCACACCTGTTGTATTCAGCATTTCACTGTAAAGTCCACACCTGTTGTATTCAGCATTTCACTGTAAAGTCCACACCTGTTGTATTCAGCATTTCACTGTAAAGTCCACACCTGTTGTATTCAGCATTTCACTGTAAAGTCCACACCTGTTGTATTCAGCATTTCACTGTAAAGTCCACACCTGTTGTATTCAGCATTTCACTGTAAAGTCCACACCTGTTGTATTCAGCATTTCACTGTAAAGTCCACACCTGTTGTATTCAGCATTTCACTGTAAAGTCCACACCTGTTGTATTCAGCATTTCACGGTAAAGTCCACACCTGTTGTATTCAGCATTTCACTGTAAAGTCCACACCTGTTGTATTCAGCATTTCACGGTAAAGTCCACACCTGTTGTATTTGGCGCATGTGACAAATACATTTTGATTTGATACGTTTAACATTTGGGAGAACAGTCTGTGGGTCAGAGTGTCCTCATGTATAGTTGTATTCAAATGGCATTTCCCTTTATAGTGCACTACTTTTAACCAGGGTCCATAGGGCTCAGTCAAAAGTTGTGAACTATATAGAGAATAGGGTGCCATTTGGGATGTTGCTGAAATGTATAGTATAAATATAACATACTGTATATTGTCTAAACAGTCTGTTGAATTCACAGCTCTGTCCTCTAAAGTCCACATTGATGTCATTTATCCATTTCAGCCTAAAGCATACACGACTGATGGATATTCAGAACATGTGTAATGGGTGCGCAACTAGTGGCAGCGAAGTCCAGAGAGAGCAGAACTGGGTATAACCGGAGCGGTTCAATATTAACCAGCATTCCAGAATAATAAATAATGGATACAAAACCTGTTGTAGACAACAAATGTGCACAAGCACTTACAACAAGCAATACCACACAAAGACATGGGGGAACAGAGGGTTAAATACACAACACATAATGAGGGAATGAAAACCAGGTTGTGGGAAAACAAGACAAAACAAATGGAAAGAAGAACATTTGATGTTGTCCGAACACCTGTTGTATTCAGAAGTGGTGACATTTCACTGTGAATGTCTTATGTCACCTGTTGAAATTCACATTTCAGAGGTGTGCTGTAAAGTGGGAGGGAAAACCACCAGTTGTATTGTGTTTTTTCACTGTAAAGTCACAGGCACCTCATTATATCTGGCATTACACTAGTAGTGGAAGGGTACACCTGTTGTATTCATCATTTCACACAAACACACACACTGTTGTATTCAGCATTTCACTGTAAACACACACACACACACACACACACAGGCTTTGGCTCTGGGGGAGAGGAACTTGTATTCAGCATTTCACTGTAAAGTTCAAACCTGAACCTAGCATGCTATTTCACACACAACACCACACCACACACATACACACACACATAGTCCACACACACACACAAAGTCCACACCACACACATTCACATTTCACACAAAGTCCACACCTGTTGTATTCACATTTCACTGTAAAGTCCACACCACTGGTTGTACCAGCATTTCACTGTAAAGTCACACACCATTTGGAGGTGACAGTTTGAGTTTTCATACATTTTGGCAGCTGGTGAAAGTCAAGCAAATAACTGTCTGTCTGTATTCACCATTTCACTGTAAAGTCCACAGCCTGCAAGCCACTATTCAGACCTTTGAAACATCACATTTTTAAAGTTTAATACATCCATGTAATATAGGCTACACTATCACATTATTTATTCTAGACGGGTCTAAAGAAACATGATATGAAAGAAATGTAGTCTATTTCAGAAGAACAGTAGCATACTCTGAGTTGTCCTTGTGTTAGGCCCTGATCACTATGCAAATGGCTGTGGGCTACTCTGTTCATTTAGCAGACAAGATTTGCTTGGAATTCTGTGGCATAGTTTTACATTATTTATTATTATTTTATAGTATGAAGAATACAATTGTCATAGCAAATGTTATAAGGAATGTTTTCACAAAAGAAGGTCCATGTGACTGTTTTGTGTTGAGCAGTTTAAAGAAAGAGAGTTATTTATATGTCTTTACTTTATTGTGATTAAAACATATCGTCAACATTTGTATTTTTAATACAGTTGAAGTTGGAAGTCTTACATACACCTTAGCCAAATACATTTAAACTCAGATTTTCACAATTCCTGACATTTAATCCTAGTAAAAACAGCACCACTCTGTGTCTCCATGGTTCCAGCACCGCTCTGTGTCTCCCTGGTTCTAGCACACTCTGTGTCTCCATGGTTCCAGCACCGCTCTGTGTCAACAGTTCTAGCACAGCTCTGTCTCTCCATGATTCCAGCACCGCTCTGTGTCTCCCTGGTTCTAGCACCACTCTGTGTCTCCATGGTTCCAGCACCGCTCTGTGTCTCCCTGGTTCTAGCACCACTCTGTTCCATGATTCCAGCACCGCTCTGTGTAAAGTTCTAGCACCACTCTGTCTCTCCATGGTTCCAGCACCACTCTGTGTCTCCTGTAAAGTTCTAGCACCACTCTGTCTCTCCATGATTCCAGCACCGCTCTGTGTCTCCCTGGTTCTAGCACCACTCTGTGTCTCCATGGTTCCAGCACCACATGTCTCCATGGTTACTATTCATGTGTCTGAGTGTGAACATGCAGTATGCTCCTGTATGTACCATACAATCTTGTTTGCTGTTGCTATGGTTACAGAGAAAGCTGTCAGTCCTGGCATGTCCACCCCCTCCCTCTCCCCCATTACCTCTGAACACACAAATACAGTATATCTCTGAATAACCGTGGAGGCTGCTGGGGGAGGATGGCTCATAATAATGGTGCAAATGGTATGGCATCAAACACATTTGATATGTAATTTAACACAGAAAAGGTTGGAAGGGGATGAGTGAATAATGGTTATGATAATATACCGTATGGTGATTGGAATGTAGCGTGAAAATAAATTCATGTAAACAGACAGAATAGTCTAATACTTTCCACTGTATAGAACAAATTCCACTGTGGATTCACAGACATCCCCTACTCCGATAGGCAGACACAGACAGGCAGACAGGCAGACAGACAGACAGACAGACAGACAGACAGACAGACAGACAGACAGCAGAGCTAGACAGACAGAGTTCCCTTTTTTATTCCTAACAGACAGCAGTTAGAGTTAACAGACAGCAGTTAGAGCTAACAGACAGCAGTTAGAGTTAACAGACAGCAGCTAACAGAGCTAAGCTAACAGACAGCAGATAGAGCTAACATACAGCAGTTAGAGTTAACAGACAGCAGCTAGAGCTAACAGACAGCAGTTAGAGCTAACAGACAGCAGCTAGAGCTAACATACAGCAATTACAGTTAACAGACAACAGTTAGAGCTAACAAACAGCAGCTAGAGTTAACAGACAGCAGTTAGAGCTAACAGACAGCAGTTAGAGCTAACTGACAGCTTCTAGAGCTAACAGACAGCAGCTAGAGATAACAGACAGCAGTTACAGTTAACAGACAACAGTTAGAGCTAACAGACAGCAGCTAGAGATAACCGACAGCTGCTAGAGCTAACAGGCAGCAGCTAGAGCTAACAGACAGCAATTAGAGCTAACAGACAGCAGCTAGAGCTAACAGACAACAGCTAGAGTTAACAGACAGCAGTTAGAGATAGCAGACTACAGCTAGAGCTAACAGACAGCAGCTCGAGCTAACAGACAGCAGCTAGAGTTAACAGACAGCAGTTAGAGCTAACAGACTATAGCTAGAGTTAACAGACAGCAGTTAGAGCTAACTGACAGCTGCTAGAGCTAACAGACAGCAGCTAGAGCTAACAGACAGCAGTTAGAGCTAACAGACAGCAGCTAGAGCTAACAGACAGCAGTTACATCTAACAGACAACAGTTAGAGCTAACAGACAGCAGTTAGAGCTAACTGACAGCTGCTAGAGCTAACAGACAGCAGCTAGAGCTAACAGACAGCAGTTAGAGCTAACAGACAGCAGCTAGAGCTAACAGACAGCAGTTACATCTAACAGACAACAGTTAGAGCTAACAGACAGCTGCTAGAGCTAACTGACTGCTGCTAGAGCTAACTGACAGCTGCTAGAGCTAACAGACAGCAGCTAGAGCTAACAGACAGCAGTTAGAGCTAACAGACAGCAGTTAGCGCTAACAGATAGCAGGTAGAGTTAACCGACAGCAGCTAGAGCTAACAGACAGCAGTTAGAGCTAACAGACAGCAGTTAGTGCTAACAGATAGCAGCTAGAGTTAACCGACAGCAGCTAGAGTTAACCGACAGCAGCTAGAGCTAACAGATGGCAGTTAGAGCTAACAGACAGCAGTTAGCGCTAACAGATAGCAGCTAGAGTTAACTGACAGCAGCTAGAGCTAACAGATGGCAGTTAGAGCTAACAGACAGCAGTTAGCGCTAACAGATAGCAGCTAGAGTTAACTGACAGCAGCTAGAGCTAACAGACAGCTGCTAGAGCTAACAACAACAATCTCCTGTAGCGATGGTGATGTCACAAGTTCTTTATCCAGGAGAGGCCTTTATCCCCCCAACACAACCAACCCATCCTACACAAACACACACAAAGGGGCCAATCCCCTCTCCTTACATGGGACTTGAGACAATTGGATTAGCAGCCTGGACTCTCAGGACGTCAACCATCTAGTTAGTATGTTCCACCTGGTTTAATATAACAGTAAAAAAAAGAATGATACAATATGTGCTGGGGAGATGGAAAAGTGCACCAGAGCTCAAATCAGCCACTTTGGTGGAAATCGCTTTGACTAAGAAGGCAGAAAATATTATGTTTCAACACACACTCTTCCAGACATATTTGAGCATTGCTGGGTCAGTGAGACACAGTAACAGATGGGGCTAAATTGCCTGGTAACCTTTCTAATAGTGTGAGAGCTGACAGTGTTGTGAAAGGGCTTGGTGCACTGTTGGCAGCTAGTTCATATCTCTGAAACTGACGCAGTGAAAGAGAGAGAGAGTGAGAGTGAGAGTGAGAGAGAGAGAGAGAGAGAGAGAGAGAGAGAGAGAGAGAGAGAGAGAGAGAGAGAGAGAGAGAGAGAAAATGGCACCAACAGATAGGGCTGCCATGCTTCTAGCTCTTGTTTTTATGTGTTATTTCTTACATTATTAACCCAGAAAATGTTTTGTGTTATTACATTCAGCCGTGAAGGCCATTTGGATATCAGAGCGGCGGTAACTCACCAGCATTATGACCAGGAATACGAGCTTTCCCGAATCAGATCCTTTGTTTATAATCGGATCCTTTGTTTATACCCCCCAGGACAATTGAACTGAATCCAGAGGCTGACCCAAAACACCACCAACAGGGCAGCAGGTAACCTAGTGGTAGCCTAGTGGTAGCCTAGTGGTAGCCTAGTGGTAACCTAGTGGTAGCCTAGTGGTAGCCTAGTGGTAACCTAGTGGTAGCCTAGTGGTAGCCTAGTGGTAACCTAGTGGTAGCCTAGTGGTAGCCTAGTGGTAACCTAGTGGTAACCTAGTGGTAGCCTAGTGGTAACCTAGTGGTAGCCTAGTGGTAACCTAGTGGTAGCCTAGTGGTAACCTAGTGGTAACCTAGTGGTAGCCTAGTGGTAACCTAGTGGTAGCCTAGTGGTAGCCTAGTGGTAACCTAGTGGTAACCTAGTGGTAGCCTAGTGGTAACCTAGTGGTAGCCTAGTGGTAGCCTAGTGGTAGCCTAGTGGTAACCTAGTGGTAACCTAGTGGTAGCCTAGTGGTAACCTAGTGGTAGCCTAGTGGTAGCCTAGTGGTAACCTAGTGGTAGCCTAGTGGTAGCCTAGTGGTAACCTAGTGGTAGCCTAGTGGTAGCCTAGTGGTAACCTAGTGGTAGCCTAGTGGTAACCTAGTGGTAGCCTAGTGGTAGCCTAGTGGTAACCTAGTGGTAGCCTGGTGGTAGCCTGGTGGTAACCTAGTGGTAACCTAGTGGTAGCCTAGTGGTAACCTAGTGGTAGCCTAGTGGTAACCTAGTGGTAGCCTAGTGGTAGCCTAGTGGTAGCCTAGTGGTAACCTAGTGGTAGCCTAGTGGTAACCTAGTGGTAGCCTAGTGGTAACCTAGTGGTAGCCTAGTGGTAACCTAGTGGTAACCTAGTGGTAGCCTAGTGGTAGCCTGGTGGTAACCTAGTGGTAACCTAGTGGTAGCCTAGTGGCCTAGTGGTAACCTAGTGGTAGCCTAGTGGTAGCCTAGTGGTAGCCTAGTGGTAGCCTAGTGGTAGCCTAGTTAGTGGTAGCCTAGTGGTAGCCTAGTGGTAACCTAGTGGTAGCCATGGTAACCTAGTGGTAACCTAGTGGACACAGTGGTAACCTAGTGGGCCTAGTGGTAGCCTAGTGGTAACCTAGTGGTAGCCTAGTGGTAACCTAGTGGTAACCTAGTGGTAAACTAGTGGTAGCCTAGTGGTAACCTAGTGGTAACCTAGTGGTAACCTAGTGGTAACCTAGTGGTCCTAGTGGTAACCTAGTGGTAGCCTAGTGGTAACCTAGTGGTAACCTAGTGGTAGCCTAGTGGTAACCTAGTGGTAACCTAGTGGTAGCCTAGTGGTAGAGTGGTAGCCTAGTGGTAACCTAGTGGTAGCCTAGTGGTAACCTAGTGGTAACCTAGTGGTAACCTAGTGGTAGCCTAGTAACCTAGTGGTAGCCTAGTGGTAACCTAGTGGTAGCCTAGTGGTAACCTAGTGGTAACCTAGTGGTAACCTAGTGGTAGCCTAGTGGTAACCTAGTGGTAACCTAGTGGTAGCCAGTGCTAACCTAGTGGTAGCCTAGTGTTTTTAGTGGTAGTTAGTTTAGTGGTAGCCTAGTGGTAACCTAGTGGTAGCCTAGTGGTAACCTAGTGGTAACCTAGTGGTAGCCTAGTGGTAACCTAGTGGTAACCTAGTGGTAACCTAGTGGTAGCCTAGTGGTAGCCAGTGGTAACCTAGTGGTAGCCTAGTGGTAGCCTAGTGGTAACCTAGCCTAGTGGTAACCAGTGGAGCCAGTGGTAGCCTAGTGGTAACCTAGTGGTCCTAGTGGTAACCAGTGGTAGCCTAGTGGTAACCTAGTGGTAGCCTAGTGGTAGCCTAGTGGTAACCTAGTGGTAACCTAGTGGTAACCCAGTGGTAGCCTAGTGGTAGCCTAGTGGTAACCAGCCTAGGTAGCCTAGTGGTAGCCTAGTGGTAACCTAGTGGTAGCCTAGTGGTAGCCTAGTGGTAACCTAGTGGTAGCCTAGTGGTAGCCTAGTGGTAACCTAGTGGTAGCCTAGTGGTAGCCTAGTGGTAACCTAGTGGTAACCTAGTGGTAGCCTAGTGGTAGCCTAGTGGTAACCTAGTGGTAGCCTAGTGGTAACCTAGTGGTAACCTAGTGGTAGCCTAGCGGTAACCTAGCGGTAACCTAGCGGTAGCCTAGTGGTAGCCTAGTGGTAACCTAGTGGTAACCTAGTGGTAGCCTAGTCCAGCCTAGTGTAACCTAGTGGTAACATAACCTAGTGGTAACCTAGTGGTAACCTAGTGGTAGCCTAGTGGTAACCTAGTGGTAGCCTAGTGGTAGCCTAGTGGTAACCTAGTGGTAGCCTAGTGGTAGCCTAGTGGTAACCTAGTGGTAACCTAGTGGTAGCCTAGTGGTAGCCTAGTGGTAGCCTAGTGGTAACCTAGTGGTAGCCTAGTGGTAGCCTAGTGGTAACCTAGTGGTAGCCTAGTGGTAGCCTAGTGGTAGCCTAGTGGTAGCCTAGTGGTAACCTAGTGGTAACCTAGTGGTAGCCTAGTGGTAACCTAGTGGTAACCTAGTGGTAGCCTAGTGGTAACCTAGTGGTAACCTAGTGGTAGCCTAGTGGTAGCCTAGTGGTAACCTAGTGGTAGCCTAGTGGTAGCCTAGTGGTAACCTAGTGGTAGCCTAGTGGTAGCCTAGTGGTAACCTAGTGGTAACCTAGTGGTAGCCTAGTGGTAACCTAGTGGTAGCCTAGTGGTAGCCTAGTGGTAACCTAGTGGTAGCCTAGTGGTAACCTAGTGGTAGCCTAGTGGTAACCTAGTGGTAGCCTAGTGGTAGCCTAGTGGTAACCTAGTGGTAACCTAGTGGTAACCTAGTGGTAGCCTAGTGGTAGCCTAGTGGTAACCTAGTGGTAGCCTAGTGGTAGCCTAGTGGTAACCTAGTGGTAACCTAGTGGTAGCCTAGTGGTAACCTAGTGGTAGCCTAGTGGTAGCCTAGTGGTAACCTAGTGGTAGCCTAGTGGTAGCCTAGTGGTAACCTAGTGGTAACCTAGTGGTAGCCTAGTGGTAGCCTAGTGGTAACCTAGTGGTAGCCTAGTGGTAACCTAGTGGTAACCTAGTGGTAGCCTAGTGGTAACCTAGTGGTAACCTAGCGGTAGCCTAGTGGTAACCTAGTGGTAACCTAGTGGTAGCCTAGTGGTAGCCTAGTGGTAACCTAGTGGTAACCTAGTGGTAGCCTAGTGGTAACCTAGTGGTAACCTAGTGGTAGCCTAGTGGTAACCTAGTGGTAACCTAGTGGTAGCCTAGTGGTAGCCTAGTGGTAACCTAGTGGTAACCTAGTGGTAGCCTAGTGGTAGCCTAGTGGTAACCTAGTGGTAACCTAGTGGTAGCCTAGTGGTAGCCTAGTGGTAACCTAGTGGTAACCTAGTGGTAGCCTAGTGGTAGCCTAGTGGTAGCCTAGTGGTAGCCTAGTGGTAACCTAGTGGTAGCCTAGTGGTAACCTAGTGGTAACCTAGTGGTAGCCTAGTGGTAACCTAGTGGTAACCTAGTGGTAGCCTAGTGGTAACCTAGTGGTAACCTAGTGGTAACCTAGTGGTAGCCTAGTGGTAACCTAGTGGTAGCCTAGTGGTAGCCTAGTGGTAACCTAGTGGTAGCCTAGTGGTAGCCTAGTGGTAACCTAGTGGTAACCTAGTGGTAGCCTAGTGGTAGCCTAGTGGTAGCCTAGTGGTAACCTAGTGGTAGCCTAGTGGTAGCCTAGTGGTAACCTAGTGGTAGCCTAGTGGTAACCTAGTGGTTACCTAGTGGTAACCTAGTGGTAACCTAGTGGTAGCCTAGTGGTAACCTAGTGGTAACCTAGTGGTAACCTAGTGGTAGCCTAGTGGTAACCTAGTGGTAACCTAGTGGTAGCCTAGTGGTAACCTAGTGGTAACCTAGTGGTAGCCTAGTGGTAACCTAGCGGTAGCCTAGCGGTAACCTAGCGGTAACCTAGCGGTAGCCTAGTGGTAACCTAGTGGTAACCTAGTGGTAGCCTAGTGGTAACCTAGTGGTAACCTAGTGGTAGCCTAGTGGTAACCTAGTGGTAACCTAGTGGTAACCTAGTGGTGGTAGCCTAGTGGTTAGAGCATTTGGCCAGTAACCAATAGGTTGTTGGATTGTATCCCAGAGCTGGCAAAGTGAAAATCTGTCGTTCTACCCCGAGGCCGTCATTGTAAATAAGAATTTGTTCTTAACTGGCTTGCCTGGTTAAGACTAACTACTCATGGTGTGATTGTGTTGACATACGCAAGTCCTTTTGTTCACCCGACCTAGAATACCTCACACTCAAATGTCAAAAACGTATTTACCTCGCAAGACAATTCTCTTCGGTTATAGTCACAGTATATTCCCCCTCAAGCTGATACCACGACGGCCCTCAAAGCACTTCACTGGACTTTATGCAAACTGGAAAACACATATCCTGAGGCCGCATTTATTGTAGCTGGTGATTTTAACAAAGCACATTTGGACTGTACTGGCGCTGCTAAAACACTCAACCACTGCTACTCCAACTTCCGGGATGCCAACAAGGCCCTCCCACACCCTCCCTTCTGAAAATCTGATCACAACTCCATTTTGCTCCTCCCTTCCTATAGGCAGAAACTCAAACAGGAAGTACCCGTGCTAAGGACCATTCAACGCTGGTCTGACCAATTGGAATCCACGCATTGTTTTGATCACGCAGACTAGGATACTGATCGCTGCAGCTGTACACAGCCCATCTGTAAATAGCCCATCCAACCAACTACCTACCTCATCCCCATATTTGTTTTTGTTTTCTGCTCTTTTGCACACCAGTATCTCTACTTGCACATCCTCATCTGCACATATATCACTCCAGTGTAAATTGATACAATTTTAATTAATTCGCCACTATGGCCTATTTATTGCCTTACCTCCCTAATCTTACTACATTTGCACACACTGTATATAGATTTGTCTCTTGTGTTATTGAGTGTATGTTTGTTTATCCCATGTGAAACTCTGTGTTGTTGTTTTTATCACACTGCTTTGCTTTATCTTGGCCAGGTCGCAGTTGTAAATGAGAACTTGTTCTCAACTGGCCTACCTTGTTAAATAAAGGTTAAATAAAAATATTATTTAAAAAAATCTGATGTCTCAGACGGTGGATATCACAACACAAGGTATAGTCGCTAATTGGACAGGGGCTGGGTAAGGAGGTGGGTTTGTGTGAGTGCGTGTTTGAATATACGCTGTTTAGGAGCCAAGAACTGACCTCATTTGAACTCTGGTGTGGTTTCAAGACTGGACAGGACAGAACAAGACACACTAAGAATCACACACCTCTCCCCCCTCCTGAACACCTCTCATATACCTCTCATCCACACCTCTCCACCCTCCTGAACACCTCTCATATAATACCATGTCCACACCTCTCCACCCTCCTGACCCTCCTGAACACCTCTCATATAATACCATGTCCACACCTCTCCCCCTCCTGAACACCTCTCATATAATACCATGTCCACACCTCTCCCCCTCCTGAACACCTCTCATACCATGTCCACACCTCTCCCCCTCCTGAACACCTCTCATATAATACCATGTCCACACCTCTCCCCCTCCTGAACACCTCTCATATAATACCATGTCCACACCATGTCTCTCTCCCCTCCTGAACACCTCTCATATAATACCATGGTCACACCTCTCCCCCTCCTGAACACCTCTCATGTACCTCTCATCCACACCTCTCCCCTACTGGGTATCCCTAACTGTCACGAGAATTTTCAATCCCAATGATAATAACTAACAATCAATAGCTTTGACCAATCCCCGAGGTTTGTAAGACCCTGGGTTTAATAATAATTTGTCAAAGACTCAGCTTATGCAAAAGGTTCATACAGTTTATTCACGAGAACGTTCTGAAGTCCATAATACAAAGACATCCATTTTATAACTTGCTCCCCACTTACGCACATACCAAATCAAATCAAATCAAATTTATTTATATAGCCCTTCGTACATCAGCTGATATCTCAAAGTGCTGTACAGAAACCCAGCCTAAAACCCCAAACAGCAAACAATGCAGGTGTAAAAGCACAGTGGCTAGGAAAAACACCCTAGAAAGGCCAAAACCTAGGAAGAAACCTAGAGAGGAACCGGGCTATGTGGGGTGGACTCCTCTTCTGGCTGTGCCGGGTAGAGATTATAACAGAACATGACCAAGATGTTCAAATGTTCATAAATGACCAGCATGGTCTGAATAATAATAATAAGGCAGAACAGTTGAAACTGGAGCAGCAGCACAGTCAGGTGGACTGGGGACAGCAAGGAGCCTTCATGTCAGGTAGTCCTGGGGCACGGTCCTAGGGCTCAGGTCATTGAAACTGGAGCAGGAGCATGGCCAGGTGGACTGGGGACAGCAAGGAGTCCTCATGTCAGGTAGTCCTGGGACATGGTCCTAGGGCTCAGGTCCTCCGAGAGAGAGAAAGAAAGAGAGAAGGAGAGAATTTTAGAGAACGCACACTTAGATTCACACAGGACACCGAATAGGACAGGAGAAGTACTCCAGATATAACAAACTGACCCTATCCCCCGACACATAAACTACTGCAGCATAAATACTGGAGGCTGAGACAGGAGGGGTCAGGACCACTGTGGCCCCATCCAGGACACCGGACAGGGCCAAACAGGAAGGATATAACCCCACCCACTTTGCCAAAGCACATCCCCCACACCACCAGAGGGATATCTTCAACCACCAACTTACCATCCTGAGACAAGGCCGAGTATAGCCCACAAAGATCTCCAACACGGTACAACCTGGTGGGGGCAACCCAGACAGGCCGACCACAACAGTGAATCAACCCCCAGGTGACGCACCCCCAGGGACGGCACGAGAGAGCCCCAGCAAGCCAGTGACTCAGCCCCGTAACAGGGAGGCAGAGAATCCCAGTGGAAAGAGGGGAATGCCAGGCAGAGACAGCAAGGGCGGTTCGTTGCTCCAGAGCCTTTCCGTTCACCTTCCCACTCCTGGGCCAGACTATTTCAATCATATGACCCACTGAAGAGATGAGTCTTCAGTAAAGATTAAAGGTTGAGACCGAGTTTGCGTCTCTGACATGGGTAGGCAGACCGTTCCATAAAAATGGAGCTCTATAGGAGAAAGCCCTGCCTCCAGCTGTTTGCTTAGAAATTCTAGGGACAATTAGGAGGTAAAGAAGAAATGTGACCGTAGCGGACGTGTAGGTATGTACGGCAGGACCAAATCAGAGAGGTAGGTAGGAGCAAGCCCATGTAATGCTTTGTAGGTTAGCAGTAAAACCTTGAAATCAGCCCTTGCTTTGACAGGAAGCCAGTGTAGAGAGGCTAGCACTGGAGTAATATGATCACATTTTTGGTTCTAGTCAGGATTCTAGCAGCCGTATTTAGCACTAACTGAAGTTTATTTAGTGCTTTATCCGGGTAGCCGGAAAATAGAGCATTGCAGTAGTCTAACCTAGAAGTGACAAAAGCATGGATTAATTTTTCTGCATCATTTTTGGACAGAAAGTTTCTGATTTTTGCAATGTTACGTAGATGGAAAAAAGCTTTGTTCGAAATGGTCTTGATATGTTCTTCAAAAGAGAGATCAGGGTCCAGAGTAACGCCGAGGTCCTTCACAGTTTTATTTGAGACGACTGTACAACCATTAAGATTAATTGTCAGATTAAACAGAAGATCTCTTTGTTTCTTGGGACCTAGAACAAGCATCTCTGTTTTGTCCGAGTTTAATAGTAGAAAGTTTGCAGCCATCCACTTCCTTATGTCTGAAACACATGCAGGTTCTAGCGAGGGCAATTTTGGGGCTTCACCATGTTTCATTGAAATGTACAGCTGTGTGTCAAACATAGCAGTGAAAGTTTACATTATGTTTTCGAATAACATCCCCAAGAGGTAAAATATATAGTGAAAACAATAGTGGTCCTAAAACAGAACCTTGAGGAACACCGAAATGTACAGTTGATTTGTCAGAGACCTCCACACAAACAGTAGATATCCTACACACATGCATACACACGAACAGTAGGTGAGTTGTATCCTTCTCCAGAGTTCTCACCACTATGTATCACTACCCAGCCAACAGCTCCATTCCCCCGAGATTAGAGGAACCTTGAGAAGGACTCCCTGTCCTATCATAAGTTTCTCAGAGTTCTAGCCAGGTCGGGTCAAACACAGTTGAACTGTTCTCTGTATTTTCTTAGGCACACACATACACACACATTTCTCTCCCTCACAGGTCTCTTCTGAACCTTGTTGGACTTACGTTTAATACTTTAGTTATTCATTATACATGCTACATAAACTAATAATCACTAATAAGTTACTTTTCAGGGTGGGGTTCTTTAATCATTACCTTCAAGCATATAATTCCCTTATCACTAGCCTTACCTCCCCTATAACACCATGTCCACACCTATCCCCCAGTGTGCATCTCATCTGTCTCCATCCTCTCCAACACCAGACTTGTACACCATCTGTCTCCATCCTCTCCAACACCAGATTTGTACACCACCTGTCTCCATCCTCTCCAACGCCAGACTTGTACACCACCTGTCTCCATCCTCTCCAACACCAGACTTGTACACCACCTGTCTCCATCCTCTCCAACACCAGACTTCTACACCATCTGTCTCCAACACCAGACTGGTACACTACCCTCCCCTACCCTCCATACAGACAACATAAAGCTTTGCCCCGACTGGCACCCTATGCTATTCCCTAAATAGTGCACTAGGGGCCCTGGTCAAAAGTAGTGCACTAAATTTGGAATAGAGTGCCATTTGGGAAACCGGTATAGATGTCAGGGGTTGACAGGATGTGGATTTAAGAGACCCTCGCACTGTGCTTCACATCAACCCTGTTTAATTCTCTATTTGTATTCTCCCAGTCGGCAGAGAGGATGACAAGATGATTGTGAAGAGAGAGGGGGGGAGAAAGAGAGAGAGAGAGAGAGAGAGAGAGAGAGAGAGAGAGAGAGAGAGACAGAGAGAGAGAGAGAGAGAGAGGGAGAGAGAGAGGAGTGTAAAGAAGAAATGAGGAGTGTGAGGACTGTGTTATTTTTCCATTATGAGAGTGTTACGTGGGCATTGTGTGTGTGTGTGTGTGTGTGTGTGTGTGTGTGTGTGTGTGTGTGTGTGTGTGTGTGTGTGTGTGTGTGTGTGTGTGTGTGTGTGTGTGTGTGTGTGTGTGTGTGTGTGTGTGTGTGTGTGTGTGTGTGTGTGTGTGTGTGTGTGTGTTGTATGATGTCCAAGTCTCTGTGAACAATGTATGTGTATCGTATGATGGTGGTATGGTGTATATCCCTGTGTGTATAATATCTTTGTTTGAGTGGGTATGCTGTATATCCCTGTGTGTATAATATCTTTGTTTGAGTGTGTATGGTGTATATGCCTCCTTGCCCATCCAATGTTTCCTCATCTCTCACCCTTTCTAATGCGACTAGCCCCGAAGCTCCTCCCTCTTTTCCCCCTGCCCTGCTACAAAGTTTCTCCCTGCAGGTGGTCACTGAGTCTGAGATGCTAAAGGAGCTCCTTAACCTTGACCCCCAAAAAACAACTGGTCAGATGGTTTAGAGCTTTTCTTCTTTAAGGTTGCTGCCCCTATCGTTGCCAAACCTTTTTAACCTGTCTCTCCTCTCTGAAGAGGTTGCCATTGCTTGGAAGGCAGCCACGGTCCGTCCTTTATTTAAAGGGGGAGATCAAACTGATCCTAACTGTTATAGGCCTATTTCTATTTTGCCCTGTTCATCAAAAGTGTTTGAAAAACTTGTGAATAATCAACTGACTGGCTTTGTTGATGTCTATAGTATTCTCTCTGGTTTGCAATCTGGTTTCCACTCAGGTTATGGATGTGTCACTACAACCTTAATTGCCCTTAATTCTAAGCAATGTTGTGCTGCTATTTTTATTGACTTGGCCAAATCTTTTGATAGGGTAGGTCATTCCATTCTTGTGGGCTGGCTAAGGAGTACTTGTTACGCGGAGGGGAACAGGTGAACCCAAGAGTAGACTCAGACGAGGAGACGGATGAGGTAACCAAGGTATTTATTGAAACACAGGCCAGGGGAAGCTCGGGCAGTGCAGGCCAGGGGAAGCTCGGGCAGGTTGCAAGAAACCAAGTGCGGAGGCTGAAGTTGGAGCGAGAGGTGTTGTGACTGGGTAAGCAGGTCTGGAGGGGAACACAAGGGAGCAGTAGAGTGGGGGAGCCGGGACAGAGTAGCAGGACTGATGAGACGTGGGACTGGAGACAGGGACCAGAGTCAGAGCAGGCAGAACTGTAGCGGAGAGGAAAACAGCATCAGACAGGAATAACACACAAAAAAAGGATCTAAACAGGAACAAACGGCTAGAAACGTAGACTGACTGAGCAGAGATTGCGATCTGGCAGCGTGGAAGTGGCAGGGCTGAGTATTTGTAGAGGTCTTGATTATGGAACAGGTTGCAGCTGGTGGGGATCTGCTCTGACTCCAGCACACCTGTCTCCGCCGCCCACACAATCACACACACAGAGAGAGATAGAGAGGGAGAGAGAGATAGGGAAAGAGCACTGGGGGAGGCGACAGGTCATGGAGACACAGGATGAGCAGCGACTGGAACGAGCTGCAACAAACACTCAAACTGGACAATTTTATATCAATCTCTTCATTCAATCATGGACACTCTTACTGACAGTGTGGCTGCTTTGTGTGATGTATTGTTGTTTCTACATTCTTGCCCTTTGTGCTGTTGTCTGTGCCCAATAATGTTTGTACCCTGTTTTGTGCTGCTACCATGCTGTGCTGCTGTCATGTTGTGTTGCTACCATGCTGTGCTGCTGTCATGTTGTGTTGCTACCATGCCGTGTTGCTACCATGCTGTGTTGTCATGTGTTGCTGTCATGCTATGAAATCGTCTTATGTAGTGTTGTGATGTGTGTTTAGTCCTATATTTTGATCTAATTTATTTTTATTTTTAATTCCAGCCCCCATCCCCGCAGAAGGCCTTTTGCATTTTTGGTAGGCCATCATTGTAAATTGGAATTTGTTCTTAACGGACTTGCCTAGTTCAATAAAGGTTAAATAAATAAATTAAATATATCCCTGTATAATATCTTGTTTGAGTGGGTATGGTGTACTGTATATCTCTGTGTGTATAATATCTTTGTTTGTGAAACCTGTGGGACTGCGTCATCTGCATGGTGGTTGTCACGGCCGTCGAAAGAAGGAGACCAAAGTGCAGCATGGTGAGCGTACATTTTCCTTTTATTCAAAATGTTGCCAACAAACGAAGAGACAACCGTGAAGTTTACAGGGCTATAGTGCCACTAACAAAAGTCAACTACCCACAATCAAAGGAGGGAAAAAGGGCTACCTAAGTATGATTCCCAATCAGAGACAACGATAGACAGCTGTCCCTGATTGAGAACCATACCCGGCCAGAACCTAGAAATAAAGAAACATAGAAAACAAAACATAGAATGCCCACCCCACATCACACCCTGACCTGACCAAATAGAGACATAAAACGTCTCTCTAAGGTCAGGGTGTGACAGTGGTACTGTAGGAATGCATGCAATGCTGTCAACACCAACTAACAAGCTGTGTGTGTGTGTGTGTGTGTGTGTGTGTGTGTGTGTGTGTGTGTGTGTGTGTGTGTGTGTGTGTGTGTGTGTGTGTGTGTGTGTGTG
Source organism: Oncorhynchus keta (assembly GCF_023373465.1). Lineage (NCBI taxonomy): Eukaryota > Metazoa > Chordata > Actinopteri > Salmoniformes > Salmonidae > Oncorhynchus > Oncorhynchus keta. The sequence goes on from NC_068424.1 coordinate 75,589,101, forward strand.
TGTGTGTGTGTGTGACAGGGTTACGTGACAAGCTTCTACTCTCTCTTTATCTGTAATGAAGACCTGATTGGTTCTCTGTCCTCTTATCTTTCCTTCCCAGTTCTGTTCTTGACTCCTCACGTCTCTCCTCCTCTCCTTGCCGCTCAACTCCTCTCCTCTCTTTCTCTCCTCTCCTCTTCCATCTCCTCTCTCTTTCTCTCCTCTCATCCACTTTTCTACCTGCCCACTAAGTCAGTGTTCCCCGAGGGATTCCATCTGCGTTATACTCTGCTCCCAGAGCTGTCTAGAATACTAATGCAACCATAATGTGACAATAAACATAACGTTTAAAACCACCTACCCTGCAAACACACACACACACACACACACACACACACACACACACACACACACACACACACACACACACACACACACACAAACGCGCATGTGCACCCTCTTTATCAACGCCTTTCCTCTGTACAGTAACTCCTATCTCTATATCAATCTCTCTCCTTTCCTCTACACAGTAACTCCTATCTCTATATCAATCTCTCTCCTTTCCTCTGTACAGTAACTCCTATCTCTATATCAATCTCTCTCCTTTCCTCTACACAGTAACTCCTATCTCTATATCAATCTCTCTCCTTTCCTCTGTACAGTAACTCCTATCTCTATATCAATCTCTCTCCTTTCCTCTACACAGTAACTCCTATCTCTATATCAATCTCTCTCCTTTCCTCTACACAGTAACTCCTATCTCTATATCAATCTCTCTCCTTTCCTCTGTACAGTAACTCCTATCTCTATATCAATCTCTCTCCTTTCCTCTGTACAGTAACTCCTATCTCTATATCAATCTCTCTCCTTTCCTCTGTACAGTAACTCCTATCTCTATATCAATCTCTCTCCTTTCCTCTGTACAGTAACTCCTATCTCTATATCAATCTCTCTCCTTTCCTCTACACAGTAACTCCTATCTCTATATCAATCTCTCTCCTTTCCTCTACACAGTAACTCCTATCTTCTCTCTCCTTTCCTCTGTACAGTAACTCCTATCTCTATATCAATCTCTCTCCTTTCCTCTGTACAGTAACTCCTATCTCTATATCAATCTCTCTCCTTTCCTCTGTACAGTAACTCCTATCTCTATATCAATCTCTCTCCTTTCCTCTGTACAGTAACTCCTATCTCTATATCAATCTCTCTCCTTTCCTCTACACAGTAACTCCTATCTCTATATCAATCTCTCTCATTTCCTCTACACAGTAACTCCTATCTCTCTATCAATCTCTCTCCTTTCCTCTGTACAGTAACTCCTATCTCTATATCAATCTCTCTTCTTTCCTCTGTACAGTAACTCCTATCTCTATATCAATCTCTCTCCTTTCCTCTGTACAGTAACTCCTATCTCTATATCAATCTCTCTCCTTTCCTCTGTACAGTAACTCCTATCTCTCTATCAATCTCTCTCATTTCCTCTGTACAGTAACTCCTATCTCTATATCAATCTCTCTCCTTTCCTCTGTACATTTCCTCTACGCAGTAACTCCTATCTCTCTATCAATACATTTCCTCTACACAGTAACTCCTATCTCTCTATCAATACATTTCCTCTACACAGTAACTCCTATCTCTCTATCAATCCATTTCCGCTACACAGTAACTCCTATCTATCTATCAATCCATTTCCTCTACGCAGTAACTCCTATCTATCTCTCAATCCATTTCCTCTACACAGTAACTCCTATCTATCTATCAATCCATTTCCTCTACACAGTAACTCCTATCTCTCTATCAATCCATTTCCTCTACGCAGTAACTCCTATCTCTCTATCAATCCATTTCCTCTACGCAGTAACTCCTATCTCTCTATCAATCCATTTCCTCTACGCAGTAACTCCTATCTCTCTATCAATCCATTTCCTCTACGCAGTAACTCCTATCTCTCTATGAATCCATTTCCTCTACACAGTAACTCCTATCTCTCTATCAATCCATTTCCTCTACACAGTAACTCCTATCTCTCTATAAATCCTCTCTCTTTCACCCTGTATCTAAAAGCATTTTCGTGAGCACGGCCATAAAGCCTCCCTCTGTGAGTTCTACCTCTTTCTATTCTTCTTCACCTCTACTGCTTGATTAGAATGCAGAGCCACGACTTCCTTTCTCTGTCTCCCAAATGGAACCCAATTCCTTACCCTGTGGGCCCTGGTCAAAAGTAGTGCACTATGTAGGGAATAGGATGCCATTTGAAAATATTAAGTTCAAGGCCACTTCTTCTTTTTCTCTCTCTAAAGAAAATAAGAAATATTCCTTTTCCTGACTGGAGCCCACAGCTGACCAACCTCTACCCCCAACCAGCACAGCATCAAACGGATGGATGGAGGGAGAGAGTGAGGCCACACTAGACACACACACACACACACCCATACACACAGGACATGAGCCTGCTGGTAGGTTACACTGATTATCACATGTATCTTAGGAGGAAGATAAACCGATAAAGAGAATAGAGAGATACAGCTAACCTCCCACAGAGCTGATAGATACCGCTAACCTCCCACAGAGCTGATAGATACAGCTAACCTCCCACAGAGCTGTTAGATACCGCTAACCTCCCACAGAGCTGATAGATACCGCTAACCTCCCACAGAGCTGATAGATACAGCTAACCTCCCACAGAGCTGATAGATACCGCTAACCTCCCACAGAGCTGATAGATACAGCTAACCTCCCACAGAGCTGATAGATACCGCTAACCTCCCACAGAGCTGATAGATACCGCTAACCTCCCACAGAGCTGATAGATACAGCTAACCTCCCACAGAGCTGATGGATACCGCTAACCTCCCACAGAGTTGATAGATACAGCTAACCTCCCACAGAGCTGATAGATACAGCTAACCTCCCACAGAGCTGATAGATACAGCTAACCACCCACAGAGCTGATAGATACTGCTAACCTCCCACAGAGCTGATAGATACCACTAACCTCCCACAGAGCTGATAGATACCGCTAACCTCCCACAGAGCTGATAGATACCGCTAACCTCCCACAGAGCCGGTAGATCCAGCTGACCTCCCACAGAGCCGATAAATACAGCTAACCTCCCACAGAGCTGATAGATACAGCTAACCTCCCACAGAGCTGATAGATCCAGCTAACCTCCCACAGAGCTGATAGATCCAGCTAACCCCCCACAGAGATGAGATACAGCTAACCTCCCACAGAGCTGATAGATACAGCTGACCTCCCACAGAGCTGATAGATCCAGCTAACCCCCCACAGAGATGAGATACAGCTAACCTCCCACAGAGCTGATAGATACAGCTAACCTCCCACAGAGCTGATAGATCCAGCTAACCTCCCACAGAGCTGATAGATCCAGCTAACCCCCCACAGAGATGAGATACAGCTAACCTCCCACAGAGCTGATAGACACAGCTAACCCCCCACAGAGCTGGGAGATCCAGTTAACCTCGCACAGAGCTGATAGATCCAGCTAAACTCCCACAGAGCTGATAGATACAGCTAACCCCCCACAGAGCTGATAGATCCAGCTAACCCCCCACAGAGCTGATAGATCCAGCTAACCTCCCACAGAGCTGATAGATACAGCTAACCTCCCACAGAGCTGATAGATACCGCTAACCTCCCACAGAGCTGATAGATACAGCTAACCCCCCACAGAGCTGATAGATACAGCTAACCTCCCACAGAGCTGATAGATACAGCTAACCTCCCACAGAGCTGATAGATACAGCTAACCTCCCACAGAGCTGATAGATACAGCTAACCTCCCACAGAGCTGATAGATACAGCTAACCCCCCACAGAGCTGATAGATACAGCTAACCTCCCACAGAGCTGATAGATACAGCTAACCTCCCACAGAGCTGATAGATACAGCTAACCTCCCACAGAGCTGATAGATACAGCTAACCTCCCACAGAGCTGATAGATACAGCTAACCTCCCACAGAGCTGATAGATACAGCTAACCTCCCACAGAGCTGATAGATACAGCTAACCCCCCACAGAGCTGATAGATACAGCTAACCTCCCACAGAGCTGATAGATACAGCTAACCTCCCACAGAGCTGATAGATACAGCTAACCTCCCACAGAGCTGATAGATACAGCTAACCTCCCACAGAGCTGATAGATACAGCTAACCTCCCACAGAGCTGATAGATACAGCTAACCTCCCACAGAGCTGATAGATACAGCTAACCTCCCACAGAGCTGATAGATACAGCTAACCTCCCACAGAGCTGATAGATACAGCTAACCTCCCACAGAGCTGATAGATACAGCTAACCTCCCACAGAGCTGATAGATACAGCTAACCCCCCACAGAGCTGATAGATACAGCTAACAGAGCTAACAGCTAACCTCCCACAGAGCTGATAGATACAGCTAACCTCCCACAGAGCTGATAGATACAGCTAACCTCCCACAGAGCTGATAGACCTCCCACAGAGCAGCTAACCTCCCACAGAGCTGATAGATACAGCTAACCTCCCACAGAGCTGATAGATACAGCTAACCTCCCACAGAGCTGATAGATACAGCTAACCTCCCACAGAGCTGATAGATACAGCTAACCTCCCACAGAGCTGGGAGATACAGCTAACCTCCCACAGAGCTGATAGATACAGCTAACCTCCCACAGAGCTGATAGATACAGCTAACCTCCCACAGAGCTGATAGATACAGCTAACCTCCCACAGAGCTGATAGATACAGCTAACCTCCCACAGAGCTGATAGATACAGCTAACCTCCCACAGAGCTGATAGATACAGCTAACCTCCCACAGAGCTGATAGATACAGCTAACCTCCCACAGAGCTGATAGATACAGCTAACCTCCCACAGAGCTGATAGATACAGCTAACCTCCCACAGAGCTGATAGATACAGCTAACCTCCCACAGAGCTGATAGATACAGCTAACCTCCCACAGAGCTGATAGATACAGCTAACCTCCCACAGAGCTGATAGATACCGCTAACCTCCCACAGAGCTGATAGATACAGCTAACCTCCCACAGAGCTGATAGATACAGAGCTAACCTCCCACAGAGCTGATAGATACAGCTAACCTCCCACAGAGCTGATAGATACCGCTAACCTCCCACAGAGCTGATAGATACAGCTAACCTCCCACAGAGCTGATAGATACAGCTAACCTCCCACAGAGCTGATAGATACAGCTAACCCCCACAGAGCTGATAGATACAGCTAACCTCCCACAGAGCTGATAGATACAGCTAACCTCCCACAGAGCTGATAGATACAGCTAACCTCCCACAGAGCTGATAGATACAGCTAACCTAACCCCCACAGAGCTGATAGATACAGAGCTGATAGATACCTAACCTCCCACAGAGCTGATAGATACAGCTAACCTCCCACAGAGCTGATAGATACAGCTAACCTCCCACAGAGCTGATAGATACAGCTAACCTCCCACAGAGCTGATAGATACAGCTAACCTCCCACAGAGCTGATAGATACAGCTAACCTCCCACAGAGCTGATAGATACAGCTAACCTCCCACAGAGCTGATAGATACCGCTAACCTCCCACAGAGCTGATAGATACAGCTAACCCCCACAGAGCTGATAGATACAGCTAACCTCCCACAGAGCTGATAGATACAGCTAACCTCCCACAGAGCTGATAGATACAGCTAACCTCCCCACAGAGCTGATAGATACAGCTAATACAGCTAACCTCCCACAGAGCTGATAGATACAGCTAACCTCCCACAGAGCTGATAGATACAGCTAACCTCCCACAGAGCTGATAGATACAGCTAACCTCCCACAGAGCTGATAGATACAGCTAACCTCCCACAGAGCTGATAGATACAGCTAACCTCCCACAGAGCTGATAGATACAGCTAACCCCACAGAGCTGATAGATACAGCTAACCTCCCACAGAGCTGATAGATACAGCTAACCTCCCACAGAGCTGATAGATACAGCTAACCTCCCACAGAGCTGATAGATACAGCTAACCTCCCACAGAGCTGATAGATACAGCTAACCTCCCACAGAGCTGATAGATACAGCTAACCTCCCACAGAGCTGATAGATACAGCTAACCTCCCACAGAGCTGATAGATACAGCTAACCTCCCACAGAGCTGATGATACAGCTAACCTCCCACAGAGCTGAGCTAACCTCCCACAGAGCTGATAGATACAGAGCTAACAGCTAACCCCACAGAGCTGATAGATACAGCTAACCTCCCACAGAGCTGATAGATACAGCTAACCTCCCACAGAGCTGATAGATACAGCTAACCCCCACAGAGCTGATAGATACAGCTAACCCCCACAGAGCTGATAGATACAGCTAACCTCCCACAGAGCTGATAGATACAGCTAACCTCCCACAGAGCTGATAGATACAGCTAACCTCCCACAGAGCTGATAGATACAGCTAACCTCCCACAGAGCTGATAGATACAGCTGATAACCTCCCACAGAGCTGATAGATACAGCTAACCTCCCACAGAGCTGATAGATACAGCTAACCTCCCACAGAGCTGATAGATACAGCTAACCTCCCACAGAGCTGATAGATACAGCTAACCTCCCACAGAGCTGATAGATACAGCTAACCCCCACAGAGCTGATAGATACAGCTAACCTCCCACAGAGCTGATAGATACAGCTAACCTCCCACAGAGCTGATAGATACAGCTAACCTCCCACAGAGCTGATAGATACAGCTAACCCCCACAGAGCTGATAGATACAGCTAACCTCCCACAGAGCTGATAGATACAGCTAACCTCCCACAGAGCTGATAGATACAGCTAACCTCCCACAGAGCTGATAGATACAGCTAACCTCCCACACAGAGCTGATAGATACAGCTAACCTCCCACAGAGCTGATAGATACAGCTAACCTCCCACAGAGCTGATAGATACAGCTAACCTCCCACAGAGCTGATAGATACAGCTAACCTAACCCCACAGAGCTGATAGATACAGCTAACCTCCCACAGAGCTGATAGACCTACAGCTAACCCCCACAGAGCTGATAGATACAGCTAACCTCCCACAGAGCTGATAGATACAGCTAACCTCCCACAGAGCTGATAGATACCGCTAACCTCCCACAGAGCTGATAGATACAGCTAACCTCCCACAGAGCTGATAGATACAGCTAACCTCCCACAGAGCTGATAGATACAGCTAACCTCCCACAGAGCTGATAGCTAACCTCCCACAGAGCTGATAGATACAGCTAACCTCCCACAGAGCTGAGATAGATACAGAGCTAACCTCCCACAGAGCTGATAGATACCGCTAACCTCCCACAGAGCTGATAGATACAGCTAACCTCCCACAGAGCTGATAGATACAGCTAACCCCCACAGAGCTGATAGATACCGCTAACCTCCCACAGAGCTGATAGATACAGCTAACCTCCCACAGAGCTGATAGATACAGCTAACCTCCCACAGAGCTGATAGATACAGCTAACCTAACCCCCACAGAGCTGATAGATACAGCTAACCTAACCTCCCACAGAGCTGATAGATACAGCTAACCTCCCACAGAGCTGATAGATACAGAGCTAACCTCCCACAGAGCTGATAGATACAGCTAACCTCCCACAGAGCTGATAGATACCGCTAACCCCCACAGAGCTGATAGATACAGCTAACCTCCCACAGAGCTGATAGATACAGCTAACCTAACCCCCACAGAGCTGATAGATACAGCTAACCTCCCACAGAGCTGATAGATACAGCTAACCCCCCACAGAGCTGATAGATACAGCTAACCCCCCACAGAGCTGATAGATACAGCTAACCTCCCACAGAGCTGATAGATACAGCTAACCCCCACAGAGCTGATAGATACAGCTAACCTCCCATAGAGCTGATAGATACAGCTAACCCCCCACAGAGCTGATAGATACAGCTAACCTCCCACAGAGCTGATAGATACCGCTAACCTCCCACAGAGCTGATAGATACCGCTAACCTCCCACAGAGCTGATACAGAGAAGGTGGAGATGTTTCACTATCTAAACTCTGAGACAGCCCATTGTTAATATGTGTAGGTGTAACAGATTGAGATCGTCCTGGACAACCTCAGCCAGTTGGCCCCTAGAATCAGATCCTTTTCACTGGTCTGCTGTTCAGTATGTTTTCAAGCCGACGGTCATGTGTGTTGGCCAGCAGAGGATCACTTGTTTAAGTCATGGTACCGGCAGGGAGTGGAGGAAGCAATGCTGTTTGTGGCACAGTGGCGCCGGCTACATAGGCCTAGCTCTTTAATGGAACTGGGGGCGAGAGAGATATAGGGGGTGGACAGAGAGGGGGTGGACAGAGAGGGGGTGGACAGAGAGGGGGTGGACAGAGAGGGGGTGGACAGAGAGGGAGGGGGTGGACAGAGAGGGGGGTGGACAGACAGGGGGTGGACAGAGAGGGGGTGGACAGAGGGGGTGGACAGAGGGGGTGGACAGAGAGGGGGTGGACAGAGAGGGGGTGGACAGAGAGGGGTGGACAGAGAGGGGTGGACAGAGAGGGGGTGGACAGAGAGGGGGTGGACAGAATGGGGTGGACAGAGAGGGGGTGGACAGAGAGGGGGTGGACAGAGGGGGTGGACAGAGGGGGTGGACAGAGAGGGGGTGGACAGAGAGGGGGTGGACAGAGAGGGGTAGGGAGAGCAATCTGAAATGGAAATATTCTGTCTGTATTGTGTAAAGTCCTTGGTATATTCTCTTTTTCAGTTCTCTGCCAGAGGCTTTATCTGAACCTCAGATCCACAGGGACCTCTCCTTTCTTCTGTTCTGTTCTCTACTATCCAGGCTTGACAGTGGATGTCCTCAGCTCAGCACCAGAGTAAATTAGCTGTCTTCAGCTCAGTACCATAGTAACTTAGCTGTCTTCAGCTCAGCACCAGAGTAACTTAGCCGTCTTCAGCTCAGTACCAGAGGAGCTTAGCTGTCTTCAGCTCAGTACCAGAGGAGCTTAGCTGTCTTCAGCTCAGTACCAGAGGAGCTTAGCTGTCTTCAGCTCAGTACCAGAGGAACTTTCATGCATGTTTGTAGGCCTATAGATGAAGGTGTTCCTGACTTCAAATCAAATTCAAATGTATTTATGTATAAAGCCCTTCATACACCAGCTGATATTTCAAAGTGCTGTATAGAAACCCAGTCTAAAACCCCAAACAGCAAGCAATGCAGGTGTAGAAGCACGGTGGCTAGGAAAAACTCCCTAGAAAGGCCAGAACCTTGGAATAAACTTAGAGAGGAACCAGGCCATGAGGGGTGGCCAGTCCTCTATGAGGGGTGGCCAATTCAAACATTGGTCTTAATTAGTTGCATCTAGAAGTTTAAATGGATGTTTTGTAGAGCTGTGAAATATCAATACAATTACAGTTGAAGTCAGAGGTTTACATACACCTCAGCCAAATACATTTAAACTCAGTGTTTCACAATTCCTGACATTTAATCCTTGTAAAAATTCCCTGTCTTAGGTCAGTCAGGATCACCACTTTATTTTAAGAATGTGAAATGTCAGAATAATAGTAGAGAGAATGATTTAGTTCAGCTTTTATTTCAGGGTAGCCTAGTGGTTAGAGCATTGAGATAGTAACCGAAAGGTTGCAAGTTTGAATCCCCCAGCCCTCTGACAAGGTACAAATCTGTCGTTCTTCCCTGAACAAGGCCCACTGTTCCTAGGCCGTCATTAAAAATAAGAATTTGTTCTAAACTAACTTGCCTAGTTAAAAAAAAAAACACATTCCCAGTTGGTTATAAGTTTACATACACTCAAGTAGCATTGCCTTTAAATTGTTTAACTTGGGTCAAACGTCTCGGGTAGCCTTCCACAAGCTTCCCACAATCAGTTGGGTGAATTCTGGACCATTCCTCCTTTATTGAAATATCAAATAAATGTCGTTCCACTTCATGATTGTGTCCCACTTGTTGTTGATTCTTCACAAAAAAATACAGTTTTATATCTTTATGTTCGAAGCCTGAAATGTGGCAAAAGGTCGCAAAGTTCAAGGGGGGCGAATACTTTCGCAAGGCACTGTAGTTTGTTAACAAGAAATGTGTGGAGTGGTTGAAAAACAAGTTTTCATGACTCCAACCAATGTACAGTTGGAGACTTCTCACTTCAACTGTACATATTGCTATAAAATGTCTGAATTGATGTGATACCGATAAATAGAACGATAAGTTTATAACAAAAATGTTTATTTTTATTTTACCTTAATTTAACCAGGCAAGTCAGTTAAAAACAAATTCTTATCTTTAATGACGGCATAGGAACGGTGGGTTAACTGCCTTGTTCAGGCGTAGAACAACAGATTTGTACCTTGTCAGCTCAGGGATTTGATCTTGCAACCTTTTGGTCCAACACTCTAACCACTAGACAACTTGACTACCTGTAAACCACAGCAGATGTATTTTATTTAAAACTTTAAATGTTTCTAGTATAGGCTATGTATCGTAATGAACAAGTGATCGGTATGGTTGTTGTCGATCATTTTCGGATCATCTTCTATGTCTTCTAAACAGTTTAATGTCCATATTGTGTCGACTAAATGTTGGCCTGCTAAATATTCTGTGCCAAAAATGTCAACCTCTTGAATAGAACACAAACATGAACGGAATAAAACGTCACAGGACAGAGAATATGCAGACTGTTGTGGGAGTTTGCTCGTGAAGTTCAACACATCTATCATGTGTTTAGAGACAACTCCCACGAAGGTCACACACATTTTTCAGAGTTCGCAACACTTCGACATTCTAGAGCAGGAAGAATGGATGGAACTTGTGTCTGCTGAGTTGAAGGATGACTCAGAGAGAAGAGGTGAGGAGGGTGGAACATTAAGTCTGAAACTGTGTCCCAAACGGCACTATTCCCTATATAGTGCACTACTTTTGAACCGAGCCCTATGTGGGCACTGGTTAAAAGGTAGTGCACTATTAAGGGAATAGGGTGCCATTTGGGACATACACTCTGAATGAAAAAGGTTTTGTAACACCAGTGTGTAAACCAGAGGAGAGTGTCAATCTGGGAATGTGGAATAAAACCGAGGGACTTTGTCGCCATCTTGTGTTGAAGAATGATTATGTACTCAACACAAACTACAAAATACAGATGTACATGTATTTTAGTGCAGCAATTTCTTACTTCCATCAGACTGTGCTAATAAATATGCCACAGTAGCCTAAATGTAACTTTTAAAAAGGACTGAATACATACAGTACATGTAGCCACTTGGGACCTGATGCTAGGAGCTGTGTTCTAGACCCTACTGTGTCATGACCTGAAACTTAGAGCTGTGTTCTAGACCATACTGTGTCATGACCTGAAACTCAGAGCTGTGTTCTAGACCCTACTGTGTCATGACCTGGAACTTAGAGCTGTGTTCTAGACCATACTGTGTCATGACCTGGAACTTAGAGCTGTGTTCTAGACCATACTGTGTCATGACCTGATACTTAGAGCTGTGTTCTAGACCATACTGTGTCATGACCTGGAACTTAGAGCTGTGTTCTAGACCCTACTGTGTCATGACCTGATGCTAGGAGCTGTGTTCTAGACCCTACTGTGTCATGACCTGAAACTTAGAGCTGTGTTCTAGACCATACTGTGTCATGACCTGAAACTCAGAGCTGTGTTCTAGACCCTACTGTGTCATGACCTGGAACTTAGAGCTGTGTTCTAGACCATACTGTGTCATGACCTGAAACTTAGAGCTGTGTTCTAGACCCTACTGTGTCATGACCTGGAACTTAGAGCTGTGTTCTAGACCATACTGTGTCATGACCTGGAACTTAGAGCTGTGTTCTAGACCATACTGTGTCATGACCTGGAACTTAGAGCTGTGTTCTAGACCATACTGTGTCATGACCTGGAACTTAGAGCTGTGTTCTAGACCATACTGTGTCATGACCTGAAACTTAGAGCTGTGTTCTAGACCCTACTGTGTCATGACCTGGAACTTAGAGCTGTGTTCTAGACCATACTGTGTCATGACCTGGAACTTAGAGCTGTGTTCTAGACCATACTGTGTCATGACCTGAAACTTAGAGCTGTGTTCTAGACCCTACTGTGTCATGACCTGGAACTTAGAGCTGTGTTCTAGACCATACTGTGTCATGACCTGGAACTTAGAGCTGTGTTCTAGACCATACTGTGTCATGACCTGAAACTCAGAGCTGTGTTCTAGACCATACTGTGTCATGAAAAGTGTCCATTTCACGTTCATCATTTGATGTCCACAGCTTTACATGATCTAAGCTCTGTTCCATTTGGTTAGTCAATAATAAGTCACATTACAATGTATCCTGCAGGCTTCAGCCACACCTGCAGGTTCACCCACTTTGAACCCACAAGCTCACAATCTGCAGAGAACACCTCACAGGAAATAGCACAATATCCCTATTTAACTATAACAAATTTTATTTAGCATAGTTTAAAATCATTTCATTATTCATTTATACAAATAGACTTTTGATATACAATGATCAAAAATATAAACACACCATGTAAAGTGTTGGTCCCATGTTACATGAGCTGAAATAAAAGATCCCAAAAAGCATATTTCTTTCAAATGTTGTGCACAAATGTGTTTACATCCCTGTTAGTGAGCATTTCTCATATCCACCTGACAGGTGTGAAGGTGTCAAGAAGCTGATTAAACAGCATGATCATTACAAAGGTGCACCTTGTGCTGGGGGCAATAAAAGGCTACTCTAAAATGTGCAGTTTTTTTCACAACACTACTCCACAGACGTCTCATGTTTTAAAGGAAGTTTCAATTACCATGGTGACTGCAGGAATGTCCACCAGAGCTGTTGCCATAGAATGAAATGTTAAATTTCATACCATAAGCCGACTGATTTCCTTATATGTATATGTACCTCAGTGTAATCCAAAAAATTGTTGCATAATGCATTTATATTTTTGTTCAGAATATATGAAATTACAAAAATTCTACAAACAAATCAAGTTCCCAGTGTATTATAGAGTACCCCACACATACACACCAGCCTTGTATTATAGAGTACCCCACACATACACACCAGCCTAGTATTATAGAGTACCCCACACATACACACCAGCCTTGTATTATAGAGTACCCCACACATACACACCAGCCTAGTATTATAGAGTACCCCACACATACACACCAGCCTAGTATTATAGAGTACCCCACACATACACACCAGCCTTGTATTATAGAGTACCCCACACATACACACCAGCCTAGTATTATAGAGTACCCCACACATACACACCAGCCTTGTATTATAGAGTACCCCACACATACACACCAGCCTTGTATTATAGAGTACCCCACACATACACACCAGCCTTGTATTAGAGTACCCCACACATACACACCAGCCTAGTATTATAGAGTACCCCACACATACACACCAGCCTAGTATTATAGAGTACCCCACACATACACACCAGCCTAGTATTATAGAGTACCCCACACATACACACCAGCCTAGTATTATAGAGTACCCCACACATACACACCAGCCTAGTATTATAGAGTACCCCACACATACACACCAGCCTAGTATTATAGAGTACCCCACACATACACACCAGCCTAGTATTATAGAGTACCCCACACATACACACCAGCCTAGTATTATAGAGTACCCCACACATACACACCAGCCTACACCATTACTTCCCAAACTCAGTCCCGGGGACCCCAAAGAGGTGCACATTCAGGTTTTTCCCTAGCACTACACAGCCGATTCATCAAGCTTTGATTATTTGAATTAGCTGTGTAGTGCTAGGGCAAAAACCAAACATGAACCTCTTGGGGGCCGCAGGAGTTCTGAAAACACTGGCCTATACACACAGCTAGCTGTAAGACCACAGACAAAAAAGCCACAGGTGTGTGTTCTGTTTAGACAGAGTAAATATCAGGACACAGTAGCACAACAAGCAACCCATAGCATTTACACTGACAGACATGCTTTCATTCTCTTAAAACACTCTAAACATAGGTCTGAGCAATATGTTCAACCAACATCTGTTTCCACGAAGCCCTGAAGGATCTCCACATGACAGATTAAAAAGTGAACTCCCTCTAGAACTTGAGGTGGAGTGGCATGTTTCTTCCACACACAGATTTGTTTCTCAAACAATAATTTGCATCTCTCTCCCTACCTAGGAGTGAACTCCCATGATTGGTTACAGTTACGTTTATATTCTAAATACCAGCTGAACACCTGAATATATAGATTTTTTTTTAAAGATTATATAACATAGGAATGAGTTTTAATTGCTCTCTTGGTTTTATTCTTTAATACTCTGAGTGAGTCACAAATGGTACCCTATTACTTACTTGATGCACTAAAGGCAGTAGGGTGCCATTTGTGATGCACATGTAAATAGGTCTGACCCTGTACATTTTCAGCATGATACCCTATCAGATGTCCAGACTATACTGCCCACGTTTCATTTACTTAATCAAATGCACAAAAACAAAAGTGAAAATAAATGTGCAATCTCAGCCCTATTTCCTGTTGTAGTTATTGTCAGTTATCACAGCCAGTAATCAAACCCCAGCCTCCATTTACCAGCATTATATAGGTTGTAGCATTCTAGAGGCAAACGCTAAGGGCTGTGAACACAAGTTCACACCACAACACCCACAACACTGCTCTGATGTCAGTTATGGGGCTACATCAGTCTTAGAGTAGACCGAGGGGAGAAACATTGTGTCAAAAAGTGGTTTCATGGAACTTTGATAAAGAAGCTTTGGTTTCATTTAAAGCTTTGGTTCTTCTGAGAGGATGTAACGTGGAGTTTAATCAACTCTAGTATCTCACACACACACACACAAACAGTTTTGGCATCTAAAGCAAATAATCAATAAGGTAGATACAATAAACGTCAGATATCTTACAATAAGGCACATTAAAATGTAATTGGCATAAATAACTAGAACCGACATTCTGATATGTCCGCCATTCCTGTCAGCATTAAATCATACAAACTCACAACATCCAACCAATCCATTCATTGATTTTAAAATGTCTGCACACAAACCCATTGCTTTGGCCCTTGCATCATACTTGGATTAGGCTAATATCCATTTGAAGGGACATTAAGAAGGTAAACTGGATACCTAGCTAAAGCAGAGAACTGTACAGAACAAGATGCCCAAAACGTATAGGCTATTTCCAGGTGTGTTTTCAACAGTCCTTGATAGATAGCCTGAATAACAGCCTGAATAACCAACTGGAGAGGCTGTGATTGAGGTAATGATTAACCTCTTACTAAGGCAGAGCTCATCTCTCCAGCTCTATCAGCCAACATGGCATATTAACAAACATCTTAATGGCAAGGGATCATACGAAACAAAACAGACCGATTATTTACGCAGAAGCATCTTTCGAACATTGCAACAAAACAAAACAAAAATCAAGTGATAACACTAACACAGGTTTGAGCGGACTGGGAGGAGTGAAGCTATCTGCACCCTGTTGGTATAGTCAACTTGGTGATGATAGAATTAGAAGTGGATTAAACTCTGAGGACAAGGAATAGAGCCAGGGTACTCAGCTCTGACCCTACAAAGGTCCGAACAACTGGTTCTGTTCTACCTTGTAATTAATTGCACACACCAAGTGTCCCAGGTCTAAATCAGTCCCTGATTAGAGGGGAATCATCCACCTGGTGTCCCAGGTCTAAATCAGTCCCTGATTAGAGGGGAATCATCCACCTGGTGTCCCAGGTCTAAATCAGTCCCTGATTAGAGGGGAATCATCCACCTGGTGTCCCAGGTCTAAATCAGTCCCTGAATAGAGGGGAGTCATCCACCTGGTGTCTCAGGTCTAAATCAGTCCCTGATTAGAGGAGAGTCATCCACCTGGTGTCTCAGGTCTAAATCAGTCCCTGATTAGAGGGGAGTCATCCACCTGGTGTCCCAGGTCTAAATCAGTCCCTGATTAGAGGGGAGTCATCCACCTGGTGTCCCAGGTCTAAATCAGTCCCTGATTAGAGGGGAATCATCCACCTGGTGTCTCAGGTCTAAATCAGTCCCTGATTAGAGGGGAATCATCCACCTGGTGTCCCAGGTCTAAATCAGTCCCTGATTAGAGGGGAATCATCCACCTGGTGTCCCAGGTCTAAATCAGTCCCTGATTAGAGGGGAATCATCCACCTGGTGTCCCAGGTCTAAATCAGTCCCTGATTAGAGGGGAATTAGGGGGAAAAGCAGTGGAACTGACTGAGTTCCAGATTTGATTTTGAGGGGCTGGAGGAAGGAGAGAAGTGAGCTGAATCAAGAGTCTTTAAAGGCAAAGGGGCAGAGAGGCAGAGGGGGCCGAGAGGCCTGGGGGCCGAGAGGCAGAGGGGGCCGAGAGGCAGAGGGGGCCGAGTCCATCTCCTCCAACAAACTCAACCTTGCGCCGTCATTGTCTCTCCCTCCTTCTCCCCATCTGTGTCCCTCCATTACAACAGTACACACTTTTTGGCATTCTTTTTGGTAACGGGATACAACACAGCCCGTACTGCCTCGCTGAACACTTCCCTGACCCCTTCCTGCGTCAGAGCAGAGCACTCCATGTACTTCACCGCTCCTATCTGCTTAGCCATGCTGTTCCCCTGTTGCTGTGTGGTGGGAGCTAAACCCTGCTCCTTCAGCCTCTTTACCGTGTCCCCATCACTCCTCAGGTCCCTCTTGGTCCCCACTAGGAGGATGGGCACGCTGGGGCAGTGGTGAGACACCTCCGGGTGCCACTTGTGGCGGACGTTGGCGTGGGAGGAAGGACTCCCGATGGAGAAACAGATGACGAAGACGTTGGATTGGGGGTAGGACAGAGTGCGGAGGCGGTCGTACTCCTCTTGTCCGGCTGTGTCCCACAGGTTGAGGCTGATGATGCGGCCGTCAACCGTCATCTGTGACAAACACACAAGTGTGTAAAACATACGTGTAATACACACACACACACACACACACACACACACACACACACACACACACACACACACACACACACACACACACACACACACACACACACACACACACACACACACACACACACACACACCTGGGCGCTGTAGTTGTCGAACACGGTGGGGATGTACTCCTCTGGGAAAGCGTTGGTGGTGTAGGAGATGAGGAGGCATGTTTTACCCACGGCACCGTCCCCCACCACTACACACTTTACGTTCTGCATTCTGTCTCCTGTCCTGCTGCCTTCCTAACACCGACCTACCACACGGGCTGCAGACGCTGGGCAGAAAGAGGATGGCGGGGGGAAAGTGAGGAGAGCGGGAAAGAGAGGGAGAGAGAATAGAAGGAAAAGCGGGGTAAATGTCTGATTGTTACTGCTGGACAGTTTTAGTTTCCTCTAACCTTTGTCTCCAAATCAAAGTCCACCGGCTGGAGCCTACCGGCGAAACAGAAATCAGCAGCAGAGCACTGACCGAACTTTGTTTTCATTATTTATCGAACATTTTCTCAAGTCTTCTTAATTAGCAAGGTACCAGTTAAGTACAATGATTTACCTATGATAAAGTGTAACGCCTGAGTAAATTAGACAACAATAAAATTGCTATCCTAGGTCGTCAACTTTTGGGCGTACCCATAAGTTACTAGCCAGCCAACTAGATGGAAAGCTAAGGAACTAGCATGTGGAATTCCTCGAAGTTTCTACTTCCTAAACACAATAAGAAACTAACAGCCACAATTAGCACAGTGTTAGTATACATACAAGTATAACAATGGCTTGCAAGAATTATCTATATTCAAAAAAGTTGTTTCTCTTACCACCTCTCGACTAGAGCGAAACTTTTTTACCAGTGTACAGTCAATCACAACTGCATCCGGGGACCTTTCTTAAACGCCCACCACGTTCTATGTTGATTAAGGCATCATGGTAGTTGTCGTTTTCCTTCTTCTTACTTAGAGCTGATAAGTCATTCGGACGCTAGATGGCACTATAAACCATAATGCTTCATAAATAATGATTTCACCCAGAAAATAACCTTGCTCGTTGCCTTAAACATGTCTTACACTAAACATGCACATTAAAATGTTGGTATATATTTGATTGTTTAAAAAAAACGGTATGTATAGATCTCAAATCAACAACTAAATCAACAGTAGTCAGACCATGCCAAAATGTAAGCCTACAGTCAACAGAAGTCATTGGGCAGCCAAGCATGGCTCATCACAAAATTATACGGAACAAAAATATTAACACAACATTTAACAATTTAAAAGATTTTACTGAGGTACAGTTCATATAAGGAAATCAGTTAACTGAAATAAATAATAATAAAGGCCCGAATCTATGAATTTCACATGACTGTTAACTGTTAACACAGATAGGAATCTGTTGATCACAGATACCTTGAAAAAAAGCAGGAGCTTGGATCAGAACACCAGTCAGTATCTGGTTTGACCACCATTTGCCTCATGCAGTGCGAAACATCTCCGAGTTGATCAGGCTGTTGCTTGTGGCCTGTGGAATGTTGTCCCACTCCTCTTCAATGGCTGTGTGAAGTTGATGGATTTTGGCGGGAACTGGAACATGCTGTCATACACTTTGATCCAGAGCATCCCAAACTAGCACAATGGGTGACATGTCTGGTGAGTATGCAGGGCATGGAAGAACTGAGACATTTTCATGTTCCAGGAATTGTGTACAGATCCTTGCAACATGGGGCCGTGCATTATCATGCTGAAACACGAGGTAATGCTGGTGGATGACGGGCACGACAATGGGCCTCAGGATCTCGTCACGGTATCTCTGTGCATTCAAATTGCCATCCATAAAATGCAATTGTGTTCATTGTCCATAGCTTATGCCTGCCCATACCATAACCCTACCGCCACCATGCGGCACTCTGTTCACAACGTTGACATCAGCAAACCGCTCACCCACACAACACCATACATGTGGCCTGCAGTTGTGAGGCCGGTTGGACGTACTGCCAAATTTTCTAAAACAATGTTGTAGGAGGCTTATGGTAGAGAAATTCAAATTAAATTATCTGGCAACAGCTTTGTTGAACATTCCTGCAATCAGCATGCCAAATGCACGCTCCCTCAAAACTTGAGATATCTGTGGCATTGTGGAGTAGAGAGGCCTTTTATTGCCCCCCAGCACAAGGTGCACCTGTGTAATGATCATGCTGTTTAATCAGCTTCTTGATATGCCACACCTGTCAGGTGGATGGATTATATTGGCAAAGAAGAAATGTTCACTAACAGGGATGTAAACACATTTTTGCACTAAAGTTAAGAGAAATAAGCTTTTTGTGTGTATGAAAAATGTCTGGGATCTTTTATTTCAGCTCATGAAACCAACACTTTACATGTTGCGTTTATATTTTATTCTGATTGATCATTTTAAATCCAGTATTGGACGGGTGCTGCACCCTGACTGACTACTCTTTTAAGCTCTTATGCACTTTCACTGTTTTAACTTCCATTCATTGTTACATATTGCTCAATGATATATATGCTGCTCTCTTGATCAGGGCTCACTTGAAAAAGAGATGTACATCTCAGTGTGACATCTCTGTTTAAATAAATCAATCATTTGGTTGGATGTCGGACAGGCCTCTCCGTTTCCCAAAAATGTGACCCTTGACCGATCGCTAAAACGATCAGTTTTCCGACACCATTCCAAACGGCACAGATTACACGGTGTTACCAATTGCCATGTCTCATCGGCTTTGTCCACTTTCTTCTGGAGAGAACAGACAGCGACTAACATGCCTTCACTGGTTACTTTTAACTTAAGGGTAGGGTACATTGCCCAGTTCTGTTCAGAAACTTTGTCGAGCAACATCTGCATTGAAGTCCATGTATGTTTGTTGACAGTGACATAGTGGTTGTGAGTAACTCTTCATCACAAGCAGACAAGGAATAGGAAGGGAAGCCATGTTGGAATACTTTACACTATTTCAGTCGGACCTACTCTGGCAGAGCGGGGCAGACTGGGACCCGAAATCGGTCCTGGCATTTCTAACACACCGGCCCATTTCTTTCCTTAAGGCCCCCAAACCGCACCATTTTATTCTTCAAAGCTTCCACACCCAACTATTAGCCAGATAATTATTGTTTTGCGCATTAAAAAAAATAGGTTAAACATGCCCACTGGGCTGAAAATGGACCAGCCCACCCCCACTGGCAGACTCATCAATGAAGTCACATCTCCCGTCTATACACTGATCAAGGTAAAGCAATGGATACGTCCAAAATGGCACCCTTTTCCCTATATAGCACACTGCCCTGGTCAAAAGTAGTGCACTATAAAGGGAATACAGTAAGGTGTAATTTGGGATGCAGAGAGTGGTTAAGAGGTCAGTGCTGACCAACCACCAGACAACCAGGGGAGACAAAGAGGCGCCAGTTTGTTGCTCTGCCCTCCAGGAGGTTCTGGCATCATCCGTGTCACTGTGGCCTGTAAACAGAGCTCTCCCACTGGACTCTTACACCCACACCCTTCTCACCCCAATTCTCCAAGGAGATTCTCTAGAAGGCCTGCAGTGTCACCATGGCAACAGTTACAGGCCTGAGGAGGACTGTGTCAAGACATGGAGAGGAGGAGAGAAAAGGAGAGAGACTGAGGGGCAGTGGAGAGAGGGAGAGAAAAGGAGATGGAAAAGAGGACAATGGTGTATTAGTAGAGCAGGACAGCTTTGTCTCTGGAGGAGGAAGTAATCTCATGATGCTGATAACGAGCCAGCAGCTTGGTTAGTAGAGCAGGACAGCTTTGTCTCTGGAGGAGGAAGTAATCTCATGATGCTGATAACGAGCCAGCAGCTTGGTTAGTAGAGCAGGACAGCTTTGTCTCTGGAGGAGGAAGTAGTCTCATGATGCTGATAACGAGCCAGCAGCTTGGTTAGTAGAGCAGGACAGCTTTGTCTCTGGAGGAGGAAGTAGTCTCATGATGCTGATAACGAGCCAGCAGCTTGGTTAGTAGAGCAGGACAGCTTTGTCTCTGGAGGAGGAAGTAATCTCGTGATGCTGATAACGAGCCAGCAGCTTGGTTAGTAGAGCAGGACAGCTTTGTCTCTGGAGGAGGAAGTAATCTCATGATGCTGATAACGAGCCAGCAGCTTGGTTAGTAGAGCAGGACAGCTTTGTCTCTGGAGGAGGAAGTAGTCTCATGATGCTGATAACGAGCCAGCAGCTTGGTGATCAAGACAGGTCTCTAGTCTAAAATACTGTGGCCAATGTCAGGCTATTCACTATATAGTTCACATAGGTTTCTGATGAAAAGTAGTGCACTATATAGGGAACAGGGTGCATCGGGAGGGTCACAGCAGTACGTGACCCTCCAGATGCCTGGGGGAACTCAGACTGTGGAGGATAGTAACTGCAAGAAAAAACGAATAAGCAGAGCTGTGCATTGAAGAACACCTGCCTTCGACTTCTCTGTCGTCTTTAGTGACGTCATTTCTAAAACAAACAACCACACCCCGGGTCTGATTTGCAACTTTATTTTATATGTTATTTACAAATACACACATTGTTGCCATGGATAACAATTCATGCCGTTCATTTTATGATCGTTTTGATATAAACAGCAGCAGAACATTACAGTGAGTATCCTAGCAACTTAAAGTGTGTCAGAATGAAGAGCACATTCAAGATGAGGATAACCAATAAAATCGCTCAATTACCAATAATCAATTCGATATCATACCGATTGATTGCTGATTGGGCAAATCGATAGCCCAAGGTGAGAAAACAACAAAAGTGAAATTACATCTATTCAATCTGAGTTTGGTCCATGCATCTAATGAAACAGCACAACAGGTGTAGAAATACAGTTCTAAGAATGGCCGCTCAAAACACAGAGGGAAATTATTCCCTACATAGTGCACTCATTTGGACCAGAGCTGTTTGGGGGCCCTGGTCAAAGGTTGTGCACTATATGGGGAATAGGGTGCAATTTGGGATGCAGGTAAAGTAAAATAAAATAACCTTTGAAGACGAACACGCCATTTTCAACATACAACATAAAACCTAAAAAGACTGATGAGAGTGATCTGTTGGAAGACCAAGGCACAGAGGAGGCCGCAGTGGCAAATTATTCTAAACAAATGATTTTCTTGAACAACAAATGAGGCACCCATTTCAGTAGCTTGACAAAGTCCAGGTTGGGTGTGAGGTGTTTAGAGTATCTCCTTGAAGTTCCCTGTTGCATGGACAGGACACTAGTGGATGGAGGTAGAGTGTAGAACAGAAGACAATTCTATCTACAGTGACAGTACACCTACTGTCCATTTGCAAAACATAGTAAATGTAGAGTGATGTAGTGGCAGCCATTTTGTTCGAGTTGCAGTTCTTACATTTACATTTAAGTCATTTAGCAGACGCTCTTATCCAGAGCGACTTACAAATTGGTGCATTCACCTTATGACATCCTTTGTCATCTTCCTGCCAGACAAGAGCGAGTATGGCAGGTACTTCGTATGCCCTTAATTGCACTTTACAATAAGACAGACCCAAGTGAAAACACCCCATCGATTCTGGACAAGCTCAATAGAGTCTGCATGGACCAGTAACTGCCTACCCCTCCAGAACAGAGAGGTCTGGTACAATTCACCAAGTCCTTTATTGATACCCACATACATGTACAGTGGACACAAACATAAACACACCGAGGCATATGGACAGAAGACTGAAAAAGTGGTATGATCTCCCACGATCACTTCCACATGGGCGAGGAGGCAGGACGGGCCATTTTAGGTCCAGGTATCCGTGTTGCTGTGGGGGTTTTGCAGGCAGAGACAGCAGCTCTAGAGGGCTCTGTGCCGGGGCTCGTCTTGGTTGTTTTAGTCCTGGACGCAGCTGTAACAGCTGTACGGATGGTTTTAGCTGTAGCAGAGGAGGGGCTGTGTGTGGAGCGGGGCTGAGAGGAGTGTTGGGTCTCAGAGTTGGAGGTGGGGGCAAGACGTTTGGTGACCCTGAGAGGAGAGCCTCTGACAAAGGCTGGCTGGGTAGTAGCTGTACTACTAGTGGTGCTGGTGCTAGAAGTCCTCTCCCTCTCTGGTCCAAGCCCCAGCCCAGCTCTCTCTGATGCCCGGCGGGTCAAGGTGGGTTTCCCTGGGGTCTGCTGCTGGTTCTCACCCACAGCCTGGCTCCTCTCACTCCTGGTGCTACCGCGCCGCTTCACCTCTGTCTGGGTAGTAGTAGGGCGTGTGATGGGGGAGGAGCGTATGGAGGCGCTGGGTATGGACGGGGACGCAAGGTGAGTGGAACGTGGTATAGTCTGTAAATTAGGATTTGAAACGGGGCTGGTGGGTGTCTGTGTCTCCGGTTTGGTAATAGAACGCACCCTATGGATAGCAGTATTGTTCGGTAGACCTGCACGGGGTACCAAGCCCCGCTTAGCCCCACCTCGGACAACAGGAGACTTCCCCCCGCCCCGAGAGTCCTCTTTCCCCATTGGAGACCCAGAACCAGCCCCTGGAGTCTCCGCCTGCTTCGCTTTCCTCCACTTGGAGCAGAGGCTGGGTGGGGCTCTGGAAAGTGTTGTGGCAGGGGTGGGAGGAGGGGATAGGTTGTCGTAGGAACGCAGACCTCGGACCAGGGTGTGGCACTCAAGGGTTTCGCCCACACATGGGTATGACCGGTCCCTCTCCCTGTCAGGGCTGGAGACCTCTGGGCATTCCTGTGCCCGCTGTGGGCTCAGTTCTGGTAGGCTCGGAGTCAGCCAGCTCTGTTCCACAGATTCGGTTTCCCTCTGCTGGGTTGGTCCGCCCTCAGGTGAAAGCCTCAGCTCCAAGGCACCACCACGTCCTGGTGTAGTCTCATTGGCTCCCTTAGCATCCTGGGATTGTGATTGGACACCGTCTGAGGTGGCAGTGGCCATGGATGTTTCTGATTGGCTCTCGAAGGGCTGCTGAGTCACCTGAGTAACCATTGACCCTGTTAACTGAGCGAGGTCAGGGTCCTGATGTGCTGCGTCTCTGACTGAGGTGTCTGTGTGTTTCGCCTGAGAAACAGGGGTAGGGTCAGTCCCCTCTACGTCATACCTGTGTCTAAGACCAATGGTATTTCTTCTCACACTGGGGATGGCAGTAGTGGTAGTGGAGGAGTGTCTATAAGGACTGGCCATAGACTTAGTGGTCAGTACACACGGGTCAGGGACGGCATCAACAGTCCGTTCATCGTGAGTTTGAGTCACTCGAGCCGTTGGTGCATGTCGGCTATCAATGACGTTTTTAAATATTCCATGTTGGGTTTGGGTGACATAGGCAATAGTGTCCTGCCTGTTTTGGGGGAATTTGAATCTATGTCCACACTGGGTTTGAATGATGTTAGAAGTCAGTTCATTTTGCGATTCTGAGACTTGAGTCTGAGTTGTCCCTTCATGATTTGGTCCCTTAGTCTCCAGGACTTGTTGGTGCTGACGGACCAGGGGCTCTGTCTTGGTCTCGGTCCCCAGGGATGGTCTCTCCTGGTTGGGGTAGGTGGGGCAGGGTAGCCCTGGAGAGGTCTGGAGGTTGGAGGAGCTAAGGTGGAGTTGGGGGGATGTGTTTCTAACCAAACCCGGGGATGTCTGAATAGGAACGGAGGTGTAGTTCTGGAGGTGGTGGGAGTGCCTGCGGTTCTCCTGGGTTCTAAGGCTGCGCCGGCTCCAGGTGTGGCTCAGGTTCTCAAGGGTTTTCTCTAGGTCATTCTGGTTCTCCTGGGTTCCCGGTGGGGACACCCGACCCGTAGCCACAGCCAGGTCCAGGTCCAGCCCTGTACACACGGCCACGGAGCGACGCTTCTCCACCATCTCT
The DNA here is from genome assembly GCF_023373465.1 of Oncorhynchus keta. NCBI lineage: Eukaryota > Metazoa > Chordata > Actinopteri > Salmoniformes > Salmonidae > Oncorhynchus > Oncorhynchus keta. The sequence goes on from NC_068424.1 coordinate 75,613,873, forward strand.
CGCTCCATCCGTTTCTGCTCCTTCTGTTCCCGCTCAGCGTTTTCCTGAGAGGGAACAGGACGAGTTCAATGACTTTCAGGTAAAAGAAGAAACATCAAGTATACATTTATCAGCACAGCATCTACGCTTCTATCTTCAGTCTACATCTACGGTCTCCATCCCACTCATCCATCCCACTACCTCATATTGCTGTCATGAGAAGGGTCGTCAATATCTTCCCAACTTGCAAAGTCGGAAGCCCGACCTAGTTCTACAAAGTATCTTCTTAAAATCCTATTTTAAAATCCAACCCTAACCTTGAATTACAACCAAAAGGCATTTGCTTTACTTTTCATATATTTTTACAATATGTACGTAGTGGGAACCCATGCAGGCAGCTTGATGTAAAGCAGTCGGTCTCACCTGTACGGCTCTTTGGAAGCGAAGGCAGAAGGAGTGGAAGACCCTGCAGGCTTCCTCCAGTTTAAAAGTGCTGTCATCCTCACAGAAGAACTGGACCAGAGCCTGACTGGACATCCTCATCCCCTCCACTTCATCCTCTGCTTCCTTCAGACGCTCCTCTGCCACCTAGAGAGAGAGATGGAGAAGAGGAGAGAGAAGAGAGAGAAAGGAAAGGAAAGGAAAGGAAAGGAAAGGAAAGGAAAGGAAAGGAAAGGAAAGAGAGAGCGTGAGAGACATGGAGGAGAGATGGAGAGAGCGCGCGCGAGAGAGAGAGAGAGAGATATCAAAATTAGACTGACTGTTGTGTATTTTGACCAAGGAGGACGAATATGGAGGGAAGAGACTCAGAGGTAACCAAAGCCATGTGAGTTTCAGTTTTGTTCTTTGTGAGTTCATAAATTCTCACTTCACTAGACACCATATATGTGCTGTAGATCTAGAATTATATATTTTCTAGATCAGTGTGTGTTCTAAATCCATGTTCTAGAATCTAGCTCAGGTCCGTACCTCCAGGAAAGGCTGCGTGAGCTGCTGGATCTCTGCCTCCGTCTGGACACTGATCCTGAGGGATGCCACACGCCTGTGGAGCCTGGAGAGATCCTCTACTACCGACTCCTCACACAACCTATAGGAAGACAGAGACGAGAGAGATGCATGACTTTACATGACTTTAAAGGTGGGCAATATGAGATAAATGCAGAAAGTAAACAGCATAGTGGGTCCATTACCGTAACAACTAAGAGTGTGAACAGCATGAAGCAAATCCGTACACATGCACAGATACTGTGTGTTGCATCTCGCTCATCTCAATATCTCCGGTGCTGCTCGTGGCAACGTCATTTTGCAGAGTCTACCTTCATAGATGATAGTAAAGTGATCGCTGTGAGTTTCTGTGACCAAAGGTTGGCCGAAATATATGGCTGTGGATAAAACCATGGGTTTTTAAACCACAACCCAACCTGTTGCTGCGATCCGTGAGAGACTAGCGTGCGGCAAATCAAACCATATCGGAATCTTTGTTGTAGAAGATGCTGTTAATTAAGATTATAACTCAAAGCTGTTCCCAAGCTGTGACCTACATCAAGCTGTTATTTTCCTCTAACAGATAATGTAATATAACCACGATTTCCCCTTTGGCTCTGCCCCAGCAGGCTGTCGCAGAAGCTTTTATTTTCCTTTAACGAGTCCGTCGTGAAGGACATACTGCTTTCCCGGGAACAGGCCCAAATCTCCGTCCTTTGCGTGAAGAGAAGAAGGAGAAAAAGAGGACGGAGTTCGGGCTGCCTTCTGAGAATTAGTTGGCGATCAAATAAACCCCCACTGCCTTCCATTCTACTAGCTAACCTGTAATCATTGGAAAATAAAATCGACAACCTACGAGGAAGATTATTCTACCAACAGGCCATTAAAAATGAAAATCTTATGCTTCACAAAGTCGTGGCTGAACAACAACATTATCAACATACAGCTGGCTGGTTATACACTGTATCGGCAGGATAGAACAGCAGCCTCTGGTAAGACAAGGGGGCAGACTATTTATATTTGTAAACAACAGCTGGTGCACAATATCTAAGGAAGTCTCAAGGTTTTGCTCGCCTGAGGTAAAGTATCTCATGATAAGCTTGAAGACCACACTATCTACCTAGAGAGTTTTCATCTGTATTTTTCGTAGCTGTCTACAGACCACCACAGACTGATGCTGGCAGTAAAGCCGCACTGAATGAGCTGGATTCCACCATAAGCAAACAGGAAAACTCTCATCCAGAGACGCTCCTAGTGGGATTTTAATGCAGGGAAACAAATCCGTTTTACCAAATTTCTATCAGCATGTTAAATGTGCAACCAGAGCGAGAAAAAAAACTCTAGGCCACCCTTACTTCATACACAGAGATGCGTACAAAGATCTCCCTCGCCCTTTGGCATATCTGATCATAATTCTATCCTCCTGGTTCCTGCTTACAAGCAACAATTAAAGCAGGAAGCACCAGGGACTCGGTCAATAAAAAAGTGGTCAGATGAAGCAGATGCTAAGCTACAGGACTGTTTTTCCAGCACAGACTAGAATGCAGACTAGACTATGGCATTGAGAAATACACCACATCAGTCATTGGCTTAATAAGTGCACAGTGACCGTACGTACATACCCCAACTAGAAGCCATGGATTACAGGCAATATCCGCATCGAGCTAAAGGCTAGAGCTGCTGCTTTCAAGGAGCGGGACTCTAACCTGGGAGCTTATAAGAAATACCGCTATGCCTTACAAGGAACCATCAAACAGGCAAAGCATCAATACAGGACTAAGATTGAATCGTACTACATCGGCTCCGATGCTCGTCAGATGTGGCAGGGCTTACAAACCATTACATACTACAAAGGGAAGCACCGCGGAGAGCTGCCCAGTGACACAAGCCTACCAGACGAGCTAAACTACTTCTATGCTCATTTCGAGGCAAATAACACTGAAACATGCATGAGAGCACCAGCTGTTCTGGACAACTATGTGATCATGCTCTCAACATTCACAAGGCCGCAGGGCCAGAAGGATTACCAGGATGTGAACTGCGAGCATGCGCCGGACCAACTGGCAGGTGTCTTCACTGAAATGTTCAAACTCTCCCTGTCTGAGTCTGTAATACAAACATGTTTTAAGCAGACCACCATAGTGCCTGTGCCCACGAACACTAAGGTGACCTGCCTAAATGACTACTGACACATAGCACTCACGTCTGTAGCCATGAAATACTTTGAAATGCTGGTCATGGCTCACAACATCATTATCCCAGAAACCCTAGACCCACTCCAATTTGCATACCGCCCTAACAGATCCACAGATGATGCAATCTCCATTGCACTCCACACAGGTTTGTAGGCCTTCTTGCTCGCACACTGGTCAGTTCTGTCAAAAAATGTTCTACAGGATTGAGGTCAGGGTTTTGTGATGGCCACTCCAATACCTTGACTTTGTTGTCCTTAAGCCATTTTGCCACAACTTTGAAAGTATGCTTGGGGTAATTGTCCATTTGGAAGACCCATTTGCGACCAAGCTTTAACTTCCTGACTGATGTCTTGAGATGTTGCTTCAATATAACGACATAATTTTCCTGCCTCATGAAGCTATCTATTTTGTGATGCGCACCAGTCCCTCCTGCAGCAAAGCACCCCCACAACATGACGCTGCCACCCCGGTGCTTCCCAGTTGGGATGGTGTTCTTCGGCTTGCAAGCCTCCCCCTTTTTCCTCCAAACTAAACAATGGTCATTATGGCCAAATAGTTCTATTTTTGTTTCATCAAACCAAGGGACATTTCTCCAAAAAGTACGATCTTTGTTTAAATTAGATAATTTTCTGGAATTTTCCAAGCTGTTTAAAGGCACAGTCAACTTACTGTATGTAAACTTCTGACCCACTGGAATTGTGATACAGTGAATTAGAAGTGAAATAATCTGTCTGTAAACAATTGTTGGAAAAAATGACTTGTGTCATGCACAAAGTAAATGTCCTAATCGACTTACCAAGACTATAGTTTGTTAACAAGAAATGTGTAGAGTGGTTGAAAAACTAGTTTTAATGACTCCAACCTAAGTGTTTGCAAACTTCCGACTTCAACTGTACCTTGTGTCAACTGAAGCTTATCCTCAATACTGACAAAACTAAACTGATGGTGCTTTCTAAAGCAAGAAATAGACATCTCAACCTTTCCCCTAATACTACCTGTAAGGGCAATGAGATTGAGACTGTAACGTCATAAATAACTTGGAATTTTTATTGATGATCCTTTAAATTGCATATTCAACAATTACAAAAAAATTGGAGTTGGGATTTTATTTGAGGAATAAGGCCTGTTTTTCTTTTGAAGCCAGAAGGAGGGTAGTATCAGCTACATTTATGCCTTTACTTGACTATGGGGATATTTTATATATGAACGCTTCGACTCAGTGTTTGAGATCAATGGACACCCTTTACTATGGCACTTTGAGCTGTATTTTAAACTGCAAAACCCTTATGCACCACTGCACTTTATGAGCAAGGGTTGGCTGGCCTTCTCTAGTCAATCGTAGGATCAGTCACTTTTATTTACAAAGCCATTTTGGGTTTACTACCATATTATTTGGGCATTTTTATTGCAATTCGTTCGCAGGACTTTATCCTGCTTACTGTTCCAAATGTCCGAACTGAATTTGGTAAAATGGCTTTTATGTACTCTGCGCCGTCAGCTTGGAATGCCTTACAAAATACTTTTAAACTGGAAGAACCTGTCCCGATTGGTGTTTTTAAATCATTGATGAAGGTTTTTTTTTCTGTTTTATGATTTTGTTATACTCTTGTGAATTCTATGTTTTTTTACTAGATTACCTGTAGTTTTTCATGTTGTCTGTCTGTAATTGTGTAATGACTTGGTGCTGCCTATCTTGGCCAGGAAGCTCTTGAGAAATAGATTTTAAATCTCAAATGAGCCCTTCCTGGTTAAATAAAGGTTAAATAAAATAAAAAATAAAAACATGTTACCTCAATTATCTCGACTAACTGGTGCCCCCCCCACATTGACTCTGTACCGGTACCCCCTTTATATAGCCTTGCTATTGTTATTTTACTGCTGCTCTTAAATGACTTATTCCTTTAATTTCTTATTCTTATTTACAATTTTTAAGCTGCATTGTTGGTTAGGAGCATGTAAGTAAGCATTTCACTTCATTGTATTCAGTGACTAATAACATTTGATTTGATTGGCTGAGAGAAATTGATTATAAAAAGATTGTGAGGCTGTTTTGTTAGACTTCAGTGTGGCCTTTGACATTGTCGATCATAGTCTGCTGCTGGGAAAACTTGTGTTATGGCTTTACACCCCCTGCTATATTGTGGATAAAGAGTTACCCGTCTAACAGAACACAGGTGTTCTTTAATGAAAAGAATCATGAATTCCCCAAGGCAGCTGTCTAGGCCCATTACATTTTTCAATCTTTACTAATGAATTGCCACTGGCTTTGAGTAAAGTGTATCTATGTATGCGGGTGACTCAACACTATACATGTCAGCTACTACGGTGACTGAAACGACTGCAACACTCAACAAAGAGCTGTCTGTCTGAACTATAGGCACACAGCTCAGACACCCATGCATACCCCACAAGACATGCCACCAGAGGTCTCTCCACAGTCCCCAAGTCCAGAACAGACTATAGAGGGCGCACAGTACTAAATAGAGCCATGACTACATGGAACTCTATTCCACATCAAGTGACTCATGCAAGCAGTAAAAAACAGATTAAAACAAAACACCTTATGGAACAGCGGGGATTGTGAAGCAATACGAACATAGGCACAGACACATGCATACAAACACACAATAATATACACACACGTACACATGGATTTTGTACTGTATATATATGTGGTAGTAGAGTAGGGGCTTGAGGGCACACAGTCTGAATGTATTGTACTGTTTTTAAAATGGTATTAACTGTCTTAATTTTGCTGGAGCCCAGGTAGCTGCTAATGGGGATCCTTAATAAATACAGACACCAATACCCACAGAGTAACTGACAGTAAGTGTGTTTCCCAAATGGCACCCTATTCCCTATATAGTGCACTATATCTAGAGCTCTGGTCAAAAGTAGTGCACTATATAGAGAATAGGGTGCCACTTTTGGACTCAATCTAAGGGTCCTACATAGCTAACCAAACCCAACAGAGCCGTGATATTGAAACAAACATGTTGCTCATGACAAGGGGATAGCTATATCACTAACAGCTGGACAGTACCGTAACACAATACAGTCCAGTTGGAGTGTGTGTGTGTGTGTGTGTGTGTGTGTGTGTGTGTGTGTGTGTGTGTGTGTGTGTGTGTGTGTGTGTGTGTGTGTGTGTGTGTGTGTGTGTGTGTGTGTGTGTGTGTGTGTGTGTATCGCCTGCGGATCTCATATGCTCCCCAGAGGCAGCCAAAACACCACGGGCCACGTTCAAACACTTCAGATTGCTTCCTTCCTTCTTTCCTCCGTTTAATTAATTAATTAATTAATTAATTACAGATCTACTGGATTGGTTAAAAGCAATGAAGTGAAAATCTTACTTTATATGCAGATCAAGCAAATATATGTTTTTGCCACGAGGTAGATTTTCAAACTATTAGAACTGGGGCGCGTTCAGCGGGGCAATGTTTTGGAACATTCGGATAGAAATATGTAATATAGAAGAAACATGCCTCTCTCACATGTAGAACAAGGAATCATGTTGGCTCTATTTGTGGCATTTCTATTTGCAAAGTTTGACATTGTTTGGCAACTGAACGTTGCCCAGTCCCCTATGAGGAAGGAAGGGGAGCATTTCTAATCTTGGGAGGGATCTATATTATTGGCTCTTACTGACCTGGAGGCGGGGCCGACGTGTCCTAGTTGGCCGGGAAACGACAGTAAACTCTGGTCCTTTTTCACGGCTTCCTGTGGAGACAGAGACAGAGCTGATCCAGCTATTGTTTCACACAGTGAGCCATCATAATTCTGGATGAATCATTGCATTGTGTCACGATTCAGTGTGTTGATGTGGTTATTGTGAATTCATGGTTGGTCAAATACAACAAATAGTTTGAAAGAGATTCTGAAGACCTGTTTTATCTGTGCCAGTTGAACAATTTAGTTAAATAAGAAAAAGTGTCTAGTTTATCCAAAGGAAACTAAATGAGCAGTCTGTCAGATGGTTGTTAGTCTTCAATAAAAGAGAAGTCTGGGATGAATTTAGTTGTCTTTGAACTAGATCTAGAGAGAGTTCATTTAGATGTGTGGCATATTACAGCTATAAGTAGGTCTTGACTGAAAGATAAACTAAAGTCAAGCACTTCAAGGGTCACTGAGTGTACAAAACATTATGAACAGCTGCTCTTTCCATGACAGACTGACCAGGTGAAAGCTATGATCTCTTAATAATGTCGCTTGTTAAATCCACTTCAAATCAGTGTAGATGAAGGGGAGGAGACAGGTTAAAGAATAACTTTTAAACCTTGAGACAATTGAGACATGGATTGTGTCTGTGTGCCATTCAGAGGATGAAGGGGCAAGACAAAAGATGTAAGTGCCTTTGAACGGAGTATGGTAGTAGGTGCCAGGCGCACCGATGTGTGTCATGAACTGGGTTTTTCACGCTCAAGAGTTTCCTGTGTGTATCAAGAATGGTCCACCACCCAAAGGACATCCAGCCAACTTGACACAACTGTGGGAAGCATTGGAGTCAACATGGGCCAGCATGCCTGTGGAACGCTTTCCACACCTTGTAAAATCCATGCCCTGACAAATTGAGGCTGTTCTGAGGGCAAAAAAGGTTGGGGTGCAACTCAATATTAGGAAGGTGTATATTTGACGACGTCGGGGCGAGGGGTGCTGAAGTACAGTGGGATCAGTTTTGCACTTTAGATGATAATGAATACAGCTACAGTATATGGGTAATAGATACCTGATCCTAGATCAGATCTTACCATGGCCACAAAGTGCAGGAGGTTCATGCCTGGTTTGTTGGCTTTAGTGTCGGCCAGCTTGAGCAGGGATGGGATTCGGAACCCTGCTGCGTTGCCTGCGTACCCACCCTGAGGTCAAATACAGTAGGTCAGTGAAAAGAGGTCACACACAAACCTGACATCTTAAACAAACACATTACAAAACCCAGATGCCGTCAGAGTGATGCTCTGGAACACACCGCAGTCCACACCCCAGTCCACACCCCAGTCCACACCCCAGTCCAACTCCCCAGTCCAAAACCCCAGTCTACACCCCAGTCCACACCCCAGTCCAACACCCCAGTCCACACCCCAGTCCACACCCCAGTCCAACCCCAGTCCAGACTCCAGTCCACACCCCAGTCCAAACCCCAGTCCACACCCCAGTCCAAACCCCAGTCCACACCCCAGTCCAACTCCCCAGTCCAACCCCAGTCCACACCCCAGTCCAGACTCCAGTCCACACCCCAGTCCAGAAAACCCCAGTCCACACCCCAGTCCACACCCCAGTCCACACCCCAGTCCAACTCCCCAGTCCAACTCCCCAGTCCAACACCCCAGTCCAGACCCCAGTCCAAAACCCCAGTCTACACCCCAGTCCACACCCCAGTCCAACCCCCCAGTCCAAAACCCCAGTCCAACACCCCAGTCCACACCCCAGTCCACACCCCAGTCCAGACCCCAGTCTAGACCCCAGTCCACACCCCAGTCCAGACCCCAGTCCACACCCCAGTCCAGACCCCAGTCCACACCCCAGTCCAGACTCCAGTCCACACCCCAGTCCACACCCCAGTCCAGACCCCAGTCCACACCCCAGTCCACACCCCAGTCCACACCCCAGTCCAGACCCCAGTCCAACACCAGCAGCATTGTGCACACAGATAAAGAACGTCTCTCTCTTTCATCTGAAAGGTAAAAAGAAAGGAGGAGAAGAAAGAAAGAAAACATGAAACTCACAGCATTCATGTAGTTTCCTGCCTTCAGAACCAGACGGAGGATGGAGTGCAGCTCAGGACAGCTCAACAGCTCTGAGAGAGAGAGAGAGAGAGAGAGAGAGAGAGAGAGAGAGAGAGAGAGAGAGAGAGAGAGAGAGAGAGAGAGAGAGAGAGAGAGAGAGAGAGAGAGAGAGAGAGAGAGAGAGAGAGAGAGAGAGAGAGAGAGAGAGAGAGAGAGAGAGAGAGAGAGAGAGAGAGAGAGAGAGAGAGAGAGAGAGAGAGAGAGAGAGAGAGAGAGAGAGAGAGAGAGAGAGAGAGAGAGAAAGAAAGATCGAGAGACCATTGAGAGAAAGATCGAGAGACCGAGGGAGGGAGAGAGAGAGGAGAGAGAGAGAGAGAGAGAGAGAGAGAGAGAGAGAGAGAGAGAGAGAGACCGAGAGACAGAGAGAGAAAGGGAGTTTGGAAAGAATTAACAAAATAAATCAGCGCAAACAAGAATCTATAAAAGAGAGTCTATATAGAATATAGAATATCTGACCACTGTGACTGACCCAAACTTAAGGAAAGCTTTGACTATGTACAGACTCAGTGAGCATAGCCTTGCTATTGAGAAAGGTTGCCATAGCCTGTCTTCTCTTGAGAGCCATGTCTGCCTATGTGCACACTGCCCACAAAACGAGGTGGAAACTGAGCTGCACTTCCTAACCTCCTGCCCAATGTATGACCATATTAGAGACACATATTTCCCTCAGATTACACAGATTCACAAAAAAATTGAAAACAGACCCAATTTTGATAAACTCCCAGGTCTACTGGGTGAAATACCACAGTGTGCCATCACAGCGGCAAGACTTGTGACCTGTTGCCACAAGAAAAAGTAAACCAGTGAAGAACAAACACCATTGTAAATACAACACATGTTTGTTTTCCCTTTTGTAATTTAACCATTTGTACATCGTTACAACACTGTATATACACACATGATATGACATTTTTAAATGTCTTTATTCTTTCCAAACTTGTAATGTTCACAGTTCATTTTTACTCTTTATTTCACTTTTGTGTATTAGACAGACAGACAAACCGAGAGAGACAGACTGAGAGTGACAGACCGAGAGAGAGAGAGAGCCAGACCAAGAGAGAGATAGACAGACAGACCGAGAGAGAGACATACCGAGAGAGAGAGAGTCCGAGAGTCCAAAATTCTTTAACCAGGGGCGGGGCCTTCGCAAGGGTTGCAATCTGAGCCCTGCACTCTTCAATATTTACATCAACAAATTGGCCACTACTCTAGAAAATTCCTCAGCCCCTGGTGTTAGTCTCCACAATTCAGAGATTAAATGCCTACTCTTCGCAGATGACCGCTGCCTGCTGTCACCCACAGCACATGGCCTACAGCCGAGCCTGGACCTGCTTAGAGCAGTACTGCCAGACCTGGGCCCTGGCAGTAAACCCCAAAATGACTAAAATAATGATTTTCCAGATAAGATCTCAGGGAATTAGACCAAAGTTCTCAATTGGTACAAAATATATAGTGTACTGCACACACTACAATTACTTAGGTTTAAATATAAGCTCAACTGGACACCTTAATGAGGCAGTGAATGAACTGAGAGAGAAAGCACGCAGGGCATTCAACGGCATTAAAAAAAACTATTCAAATTCAAATACCTATTCAAATTTGCCTAAAACGAATTGAATGTGTCATTGAACTAATTGCACTTTATGGCAGTGAGGGGTGGGGCCCACTTGCAATACAAGATTTCATCAAATGGGACAAACACCCAATTGAAACCCTGCATGCAGAGTTCTGTAAGATTCTCCTACATGTCCAGAAAAAAAGTGTAAAATCAAAACCCACAGAACAGAATTCTTTCCACAACGCCAAGGTGTGAGACAAGGCTGCAGTTTGAGTCCAAATCTTTTCAACATTTATATCAATGAATTAGCAGACATGTTGGACCATTCTGCAGCCCCAGGACTCACACTATTTCACACAGAGGTGAAATACCTGCTATATGCTGATGACTTGGTACTTCTATCACCAACCAAAGAAGGTCTTCAACAGAAAATGTATATTCTAGGGCAATATTGCCATAATTGGGCCCTGGCAGTAAATTTCCAAAAAATAAAATCATGATTTTCCAACCAAAGAAAACAGATGTCAGAAGCACAAATATAAATTCACCCTGAACAACACCATAATTTAACACAATAAAAATGACATCTTCCTTGGTCTGACCATATCTGCATCAGGAAACTTTAATATGGCAGTGAATGCACTCAAAGAAAAAGCCTGCAGAGCAATGTATGCAATAAAAATGAAATTATTAAAAATCAACATCCCAATTAGAATTTGGACCAAAATATTTGACAGTGTAATCTTACCAATAGCTCTTTACGGAAGTGAGGTTTGGGGGCCACTCAATATACTGGACATTAATATGTGGGACAAACATCCAATTGAAGCCCTTCATGCAGAATTCTGTCTGAAAATTCTACAAGTCCAGAGAAATACACCAACTAATGCATGTAGGGTCGCTTTCCAGTAGTAATGAAAATACAGAAAAGATCATTAAAATGTTGGTTACATCTAAATTCAAGTCCAAATTCAAGTCTGCAATTTAAAGCACTTCAAACCCAAGAGCTGAGCCCAGAAACGAGCCCTCTCAGTCAGCTGGTGTTGGACCTCACCAACCAAGCTGACACCAGCACTGCTTCAAAAGAAAGAATTCCAATAAACAAAATCATGAACCAATCAAAGGACTCATATTTACAATACTGGAAAAACAAAACAAAATCCCGAAGCCGACTAAATTGCTATCTGACCCTAAACAGAGAATATGAATTGGCTGATTATCTCTACTCTATCAGAGATACGAAGCAGAGACAGATCCTTACCAAGTACAGGCTGACTGACCACCGATTGGCAATAGAAACCAGCAGACATAAAAAGACATGGCTACCCAAAGAGGAGCGTGTATATGGTCACTGCATGACAGGGGAGGTAGAGACAGAGATGCACCTTCCCATTTACTGTGATAAATATTCCTCACAAAGAGATTCATTATTCACAGAAATGACTACATTTATTCAAAATGTAAACTTTTTAAACCCCGAGGAAAAACTAATAATACTCATGGGCGAAGGAGCCACGGCTCCTCTTGCAAATATGTATTTGCCTGCGACAGCCTGAGGGACACTGAATAACAACATCTGCATAGTAAGCAGTAACTTACTTATTATTGTTATTACTATTATTATTGTGGTTTATCATTCCAAATAGTAGTGGTATGGGTGGTAATGATAGCAGTTTAGTGATGGTAGTAGTAGTAGTGGTAATGATGATAGTAGTTGTAGTGCTGATGTAATGGTGAAGATGACCGTTATTTAGTTATAAGTTAGTTATAGGTTCATTTTCAATATTTATATTTTTATATTTATTGCATTACATTATACTATTGTCTTTTACCATTTTATTGTTATTATTTTTGTATTTAATTTTGTATTATTATTTACTGCCATTTTATATTATTATTTGTTATTGTTTCAAAATTTATGACAATGAATTTGAATTTGACAGACCGAGAAAGAGAGGGAGACTGAGAGAGAGAGAGAGAGAGACAGACAGACAGACAGACAGACAGACAGACAGAACGAGAGAGAGAGACAGACCGAGAGAGACAGACCGAGAGAGAGAGAGACAGACCGAGAGAGAGAGAGAGAGAGAGAGAGAGACCGAGAGAGAGAGAGAGACAGAGAGAGAGACAGACCGAGAGAGACAGACCGAGAGAGAGAGAGACAGCCGAGAGAGAGAGAGAGACTGGCCGAGAGAGAGAGAGAGAGACTGGCCGAGAGAGAGAGAGAGAGACAGGCCGAGAGAGAGAGACAGGCCGAGAGAGACAGAGAGAGACATGCCGAGAGAGAGAGACATGCCGAGAGAGAGAGAGACAGGCCGAGAGAGAGAGACAGGCCGAGAGAGAGAAGAGAGAGAGAGACAGGCCGAGAGAGAGAGAGAGAGACATGCCGAGAGAGAGAGAGACAGGCCAAGAGAGAGAGAGACAGAGAGACAGAGACATGCCGAGAGAGAGAGAGACAGAGAGAGACAGGCCGAGAGAGAGAGAGAGAGAGAGAGAGACATGCCGAGAGAGAGAGAGACAGGCCGAGAGAGAGAGACAGGCCGAGAGACATGCCGAGAGAGAGACAGACATGCCGAGAGAGAGAGAGACAGGCCGACAGCCGAGAGAGAGAGAGAGACATGCCGAGAGAGAGAGAGAGACAGGCCGAGAGAGAGAGACAGGCCGAGAGAGAGAGACATGCCGAGAGAGAGAGAGAGAGAGAGACATGCCGAGAGAGAGAGAGACATGCCGAGAGAGAGACAGCCGAGAGAGAGATGCCGGAGGACATGAGACAGAGAGAGACATGCCGAGAGAGAGAGAGACATGCCGAGAGAGAGAGAGACATGCCGAGAGAGAGAGAGAGAGAGACAGAGAGAGAGAGAGACATGACCGAGAGAGAGAGAGAGACATGCCGAGAGAGAGAGACATGCCGAGAGAGAGAGAGAGACATGCCGAGAGAGAGAGACATGCCGAGAGAGAAAGAGAGACATGCCGAGAGAGAGAGACATGCCGAGAGAGAGAGACATGCCGAGAGAGAGAGAGACAGGCGAGAGAGAGAGACAGACATGCCGAGAGAGAGAGAGAGAGAGAGAGAGAGAGAGAGAGAGAGAGAGAGAGAGAGAGACATGCCGAGAGAGAGAGAGACATGCCGAGAGAGAGAGAGACATGCGAGAGAGAGAGAGAGAGAGAGAGAGAGAGAGAGAGAGAGAGAGAGAGAGAGAGAGAGAGAGAGACAGGAGAGAGAGAGAGAGAGGCCGAGAGAGAGAGAGACATGCCGAGAGAGAGAGAGACATGCCGAGAGAGAGAGAGAGAGAGAGAGAGAGAGAGAGAGAGAGAGAGAGAGAGAGAGACAGGCCGAGAGAGAGAGAGAGAGGCCGAGAGAGAGAGAGAGACAGGCCGAGAGAGAGAGAGAGACAGACCGAGAGAGAAAGAGACAGACCGAGAGAGAAAGAGACAGACTGAGAGAGAGAGAGAAAGAGACAGACCGAGAGACATACATGTTAAATTAATGAGTTAGTCATTTGGTTTTACACCAATAAACCTCAAACATCACTTTATGCTAACTTCAAAGTTTCTGATAACTTAGATGTCTTCTGCCATCTGGTGAATAAAACTCATATCCTCATTTGACGAAAACCCACATGCAAAATCCAACGCCTGTGGCCCATCTGTGGCCTACAGTACAAAGCATCACTAATTATTAACAAACTTCAGATTACCTTCCCAGACTAAACTCAAACAAGACTGAGAACTCAAAGGGGAAAATAAAAACCCCTGCTGGTGATTAAAGGGGAAAGTAAAAACCATTGGTCTTATCTAAAAAGGGAAGTGGATGGGCCACAAAAGGGTTTAACGAGACGGTGATGAGGAGTATAGTAGAGGCCTAATCTAAAAAACGACTTTCGCCATTTCATACTAAACTGAAACAAAAGCACTAAAACGGGACATGACTGTTATGGACGTGAACAGCCACATAAAGGAGTTTAAAAGGCAGTGATTGGGAGTAGAGTAGGCCTAGGGTTCATCCCAAATGGCACCCTATGCCATACATAGTGCACAACCTTTGACCAGATCCCTATGGAACCTGGTCAACAGTAGTACACTATATAGGGAATAGGGAGCCATTTGGGACGAACCCTTAACTATAAAGGCCGTGCTGATGGTTTACCTCTGGCCGCTTCCCTCAGACATCTGGCCGCCAAACAGAGAGAGGTCACGGCAGGGTCAAACTCCTCTTGCAGGATCATGGCATCCAGACGCAGACGAAAGCTAATGGGGAAGAAAATGGGAGGAGAGGAGGGATGAGGGGAGGAGAGGATGAGGGGGGGAGGAGGTAGAGGAGAGAAGAGGAGGAGGGGGAGGAGGGGATGAGGGGAGGAGGAGGTAGAGGAGAGAAGAGGAGGAGGGGGAGGGGAGGAGAGGATGAGGAGAGGAGATGGTAGAGGAGAGAAGAGGAGGAGGGGGAGGAGAGGATAAGGAGAGGAGGAGGTAGAGGAGAGAAGAGGAGGGGGGGGAGGAGAGGATGAGGGGAGGAGGAGGTAGAGGAGAGAGAGAGGGGAGGAGGAGGAGGGGAGGAGAGGATGAGGGAAAGGGGAGGTAGAAGATGAGGGGAAGGGGAGTAGGAGGAGGAGGGGAGGAGGAGGTAGAGGAGAGAAGAGAGGGGGGGTGAGGGGGAGGAGAGGATGAGGGAAAGGGGAGGTAGAAGATGAGGGGAAGGGGGAGTAGGAGGAGGAGGGGGAGGAGGAGGTAGGGGAGAGAAGAGGGGGGGTGAGGGGGAGGAGAGGATGAGGGAAAGGGGAGGTAGAAGATGAGGGGAAGGGGGAGGAGGAGGAGGTAGAGGAGAGAAGAGGGGGAGGGGAGGAGGGAGGGGAGGAGAGAAGAGGGGGAGGGGGAGGGGGAGGATGGAAGTGGTTAGAGCCTAATCGATCCTCAGAGACACACACATCAGCACAGAGTGCAAAGCAAGTGAATCAACCAGTAGTGTGTGGAGGGAGGGAGGGGTCACTGCAAAATGAGGAGATAGACAGTCACCCTGAGAAAAGCAGATCAATTGGAATATTTTGCACCATAGTTAGAAATTCAGGATCAGGGTTTGTAATCATTGTAAAACATGAGGTGCTGATATTTCTACGGGTTGAGTGGTATACCTGGGGACTTCCACTAGTAGAATCATGAAGAGGTCAGGCTCCCCAAGCCCACTACGTTCGGCCTTGAACCTCTTCAGACGAGCCTCCTGTGAAAATACCCAGATGGACAGCATAGAGAAGTTATCAGTCAGTTCTGTCTACAAGCCTCATTACTTTTACTGGGAATTCCACACAGGTTTAAAATCTCCAGAAATAATATTTAGAATTCAGAGCTTTGATTGAGTCCAGTGGTAACCCCTCCCCCCCATCACCCAGGGTGAGTCCAGTGTAAAAAAAAAACATCACCCTGGTAAGTCCAGTGAGTCCAGTGGTCAAACCCCCATCACCCAGGGTGAGTCCAGTGGTCAAACCCCCATCACCCAGGGTGAGTCCAGTGTCAAAACCCCCATCACCCAGGGTGAGTCCAGTGGTCAAACCCCCATCACCCAGGGTGAGTCCAGTGTCAAAACCCCCATCACCCAGGGTGAGTCCAGTGTCAAAAACCCCATCACCCAGGGTGAGTCCAGTGTCAAAAAACCCATCACCCAGGGTGAGTCCAGTGGTAAAACCCCACCACCCAGGGTGAGTCCAGTGTCAAAACCCCAATCACCCAGGATGATTCTTATGACTGCTATATTCTTATAACCATGTCCATATACAACACGTGCAGTCATTGGCAACATCTTTTACAACATGTATTATCAGTAAGCATTTCTCAATGATGATGTAATGGCAAACTGTTGATCAGGATAAGGAGAACCAGATGATGAGAGGAGTGGGGGGCTACAGGCTAGTCAGCGTTGTTGCAGTAAGAGCTACGGTGTGTCGGAGAGGACACAGAGCAGAGACTTTACCTCGTCTGCGTCAGGCAGCAGTTTGCAGAGCTCGGACAGTTTCTCGGCCCCATAGCGGGTCCCGAACCCCTGCCGGATATCCTCCACTATCTCCTGGACAGCCCTGGAGAAACATGACAACACACATCAGCTCTTTGGATGACTTCTCTCACACACACACACACACACACACACACACACACACACACACACACACACACACACACACACACACACACACACACACCTGCACTGTCTGCAGGGTTTAGGGAAATGTGGTTTTAGCCACAGATGGATGGAAGTTACTGATATACTGAGGTGATTCAAGATAACACTAATTATTTTAAAAATTAAGAAAAGAAGGGTATCATGCAGGGGTCTGGAATGGAGGAGGGGGTATCATGCAGGGATCTGGTATCAAGGGGTCTGGAATGGAGGGGGTATCATGCAGGGATCTGGAATGGAGGAGGGGGTATCATGCAGGGATCTGGAATGGAGGAGGGGGTATCATGCATGGAATGGAGGAGGGGGTATCATGCAGGGGTCTGGAATGGAATGGAGGAGGGGTATCATATCTGGAATGGAGGAGGGGGTATCATGGGGTCTGGAATGGAGGAGGGGGTATCATGCAGTGGTCTGGAATGGAGGAGGGGGTATCTGGGTCTGGATGGAGGAGGGGGTATCATGCAGGGATCTGGAATGGAGGAGGGGGTATCATGCAGGGGTCTGGAATGGAGGAGGGGGTATCATGCAGGGGTCTGGAATGGAGGAGGGGGTATCAGGCAGTGGTCTGGAATGGAGGAGGGGGTATCATGCAGGGGTCTGGAATGGAGGAGGGGGTATCATGCAGGGGTCTGGAATGGAGGAATGGAGGGGGGTAGGGGTCTGGAATGGAGGAGGGGGTATCATGCAGGGTCTGGAATGGAGGAGGGGGTATCATGCAGGGGTCTGGAATGGAGGAGGGGGTATCATGCAGGGGTCTGGAATGGAGGAGGGGGTATCATGCAGGGGTCTGGAATGGAGGAGGGGGTATCATGCAGGGGTCTGGAATGGAGGAGGGGGTATCATGCAGGGATCTGGAATGGAGGAGGGGGTATCATGCAGGGGTCTGGAATGGAGGAGGGGGTATCATGCAGGGGTCTGGAATGGAGGAGGGGGTATCATGCAGGGGTCTGGAATGGAGGAGGGGGTATCATGTAGGGGTCTGGAATGGAGGAGGGGGTATCATGCAGGGGTCTGGAATGGAGGAGGGGGTATCATGCAGGGGTCTGGAATGGAGGAGGGGGTATCATGCAGGGGTCTGGAATGGAGGAGGGGGTATCATGCAGGGGTCTGGAATGGAGGAGGGGGTATCATGTAGGGATCTGGAATGGCAGCAAGGGTTTCTCTAATCACTCTGCTTGGTAAACACACACACACTGTTGGTCAAGATTATCCCCTCTTATCTGACTGTTGGGGGAAAGGGCCTGTGACACAACACTGCATGACATGTTCCCTGAGCAAACACAGGAGCTTACAACAAACCACACACACACACACACACACACACACACACACACACACACACACACACACACACACACACACACACACACACACACACACACACACACACACACACACACACACACACACACACACACACACACAGGTCCTTAGAGGTTGAGATACCACCAGAGAGAAAGAGCAGAAACTCGCCAGTTCCTGACATTATGACCTCCAGGAGCCAGGAGTCCATTACCTTAATCTGCCTGACTCCCTACAAATGACTAATCAGTCCAGGTGGTTCAACCTCTCCAGGAGCCAGGAGTCCATTAGAGATACCGCTCTCCTTTCATCTGCCTGACTCCCTCCAAATGACTAATCAGTCCAGGTCACTCAATCCCTCTACTTCTCCCCCCTCTTTACCTGACTTTCTCTCTCTCTGGCTTATTTTCCCCTCCCCCCACTATTTCCCTGACTTCCCTCTCTCCTACTCTTTCTTTCCCTTCCCTTATTACATCCATACACTGAACAAAAAAAACGCCACATGCAACAATTTCAAAGATTTTACTGAGTTACAGTTCATAAGGAGATCTGTTAATTAATTAGGCCCTAATCTATGGATCACATGACTGGGAATACAGATATGCATATGTTGGTCACAGATACCTTAAAACAAAAAGGTAGGGCCTTGGATCACAAAACCAGTCAGTATCTGGTGTGACCACCATTTGCCTCATGCAGTGCGAAACATCTCCTTCACATAGAGTTGATCAGGCTGTTGATTGTGGCCTGTGGAATGTTGTCCCACTCCTCTTCAATGGCTGTGTGAAGTTGCTGGATATTCATAGGAACTGGAACACGCTGTTGTACACGTCGATCCAGAGCATCCCATACATGCTCAATGGGTGACATATCTGGACAATATGTAAGCCATGGAAGAACTGGGACATTTTCAGATTCCAGGAATTGTGTACAGATCCTTGCGACACGGGGCTGTGCATTATCATGCTGAAACATCAGGTGATGGCGGCGGATGAATGACACGACAATGGGCTTCAGGATCTCGTCACGGTATCTCTGTGCATTCAAATTGCAAAATCGATAAAATGCAACTGTGTTCGTTGTCCGTAGCTTATTTCTGCCCATACCCTAACCCCACCGCCACCATGGGGCACTCTGTTCACAACGTTGACATCAGCAAACCGCTCGCCCACACAACGCCGTCCACTGTCTGCCCGGTACTGTTGAAACCGGGATTCATCTGTGAAGAGCACACTTCTCCAGCGTTCCAGTGGTCATCGAAGGCATTTTCCCACTGAAGTTGTTTGTGACGCCGAACTGCAGTCAGGTCAAGACCCTGGTGAGGATGTCAAGCATGCAGATAAGCTTCCCAGAGACGGTTTATGACAGTTTGTGCAGAAATTCTTCGGATGTGCAGAAATTCTTCCACAGTTTCATCAGCTGACCGGGTGGCTGGTCTCAGATGATCCTACAGCTGAAGAAGACGGATGTGGATGTCCTGGGCTGGTGTGGTTACACGTGGTCTGAGGTTGTGAGGCCGGTTGGACATACTGCCAAACAACGTTGAAGGCGGCTTATGGTAGAGAAAAGAACATTCATGCAGTCAGCATACCAATTGCACCCTCCCTCAAAAACATCTGTGGCCTTGTGTTGTGTGACAGAACTGCACATTTTAGAGTAGCCTTTTATTGTCCCCAGCATAAGGTGCACCTGTGTAATGATCATGCTGTTTAATCAGCTTCTTGATATGCCACACCTGTCAAGTTAATGGATTATCTTCACCAATACCATGGCTCTGCCTGTTGGCCCTGTGTTCACTCATACCATGGCTATGTCTGAATCACAGATCACACTAACCTTAATGAACTACACGGAGCTCAACTGGAGTTATCCTGATTAATAAGAGTTGAATAAAATGTTTTTTTGCCTCTGTAGCCTCCGGCCTGTTGTTCTATGCAGAGCTGAATGCTGGATACAATAATTGTCGACACAGTTGAAATATGAATATGAAAAGGCAGAGGGAAGTAGTACAGTCGTGGCCAAAAGTTTGGAGAATGACACAAATATTAATTTTCACAAAGTCTGCTGCCTCAGTTTGTATGATGGCAATTTGCATATACTCCAGAATGTTATGAAGAGTGATCAGATGAATTGCAATTAATAGCAAAGTCCCTCTTTGTTGTGCAAATGAACTGAATCCCCCAAAAACATTTCCACTGCATTTCAGCCCTGCCGCCAAAGGACCAGCTGACATCATGTCAGTGATTCTCTCATTAACACAGGTGTGAGTGTTGACGTGGACAAAGCTGGAGATCACTGGCATGCTGATTGAGTTTGAATAACAGACTGGAAACTTCAAAAGGAGGGTGGTGCTTGGAATCATTGTTCTTCCTCTGTCAAACATGGTACCTGCAAGGAAACACGTGCCGTCATCATTGCTTTGCACAAAAAGGGCTTCACAGGCAAGGATATTGCTGCCAGTAAGATTGCACCTAAATCAACCATTTATCGGATCATCAAGAACTTCAAGGAGAGCGGTTCATTTGTTGTGAAGAAGGCTTCAGGGTGCCCAAGAAAGTCCAGTAAGCACTAGGACGTCTCCTAAAGTTGATTCAGCTGCGGGTTTGGGGCACCACCAGTACAGAGCTTGCTCAGGAATGGCAGCAGGCAGGTGTGAGTGCATCTGCACGCACTGTGAGGCGAAGACTTTTGGAGGATGGCCTGGTGTCAAGAAGGGCAGCAAAGAAGCCACTTCTCTCCAGGAAAAGCATCAGGGACAGACTGATATTCTGCAAAAGGTACAGGGATTGGACTGCTGAGGACTGGGGTAAAGTCATTTTCTCTGATGAATCCCCTTTCCGATTGTTTGGGGCATCCGGAAAAAAGCTTGCCCAGAGAAGACAAGGTGAGCGCTACCATCAGTCCTGTGTCATGCCAACAGTAAAGCATCCTGAGACCATTCATGTGTGGGGTTGTTTCTCAGCCAAGGGAGTGGGCTCACTCACAATTTTGCCTAAGAACACAGCCATGAATAAAGAATGGTACAAACACATCCTCTGAGAGCAACTTCTCCCAACCATCCAGGAACAGTTTGGTGACGAACAATGCCTTTTCCAGCATGATGAAGCACCTTACCATAAGGCAAAAGTGATAACTAAGTGGCCTGGGGAACAAAACATCGATATTTTGGGTCCATGGCCAGGAAACTCCACAGACATGAATCCCATTGAGAACTTGTGGCCAATCCTCAAGAGGCGGGTGGACAAACAAAAACCCACAAATTCTGACAAACTCCCAGCATTGATTAAGCAAGAATGGGCTGCCATCAGTCAGGATGTGGCCCAGAAGTTAATTGACAGCATGCCAGGCCGGATTGCAGAGGTCTTGAAAAAGAAGGGTCAACACTGCAAATATTGACTCTTTGTATCAACTTCATGTAATTGTCAATAAAAGCCTTTGAAACTTATGAAATGCTTGTAATTATACTTCAGTATTTCATAGTAATATCTGACAAAAATATCTAAAGACACTGAAGCAGTAAACTTTGTGGAAATTAATATTTGTGTCGTTCTCAAAACTTTTGGCCACGACTGTACATGTACTAATATCATAGTGCCTCACGAAGGGACCAATCTGTTCAAACTATTCCCACCCACACCCCAAAATCTAACAGGACCTTGTTACAACACTCACACAAGACAAACAAGCTCTATGTAAGAAGTTCATAGGAGAGGCTCTTCTGTCATCATAAAGGCTTTTAACTACATGTTCTGGCATATGTTGTTCATAGGAGAGGCTCTTCTGTCATTATAAAGGCTTTTAACTACATGTTCTGGCATATGTTGTTCATAGGAGAGGCTCTTCTGTCATTATAAAGGCTTTTAACTACATGTTCTGGCATATGTTGTTCATAGGAGAGGCTCTTCTGTCATTATAAAGGCTTTTAACTACATGTTCTGGCATATGTTGTTCATAGGAGAGGCTCTTCTGTCATTATAAAGGCTTTTAACTACATGTTCTGGCATATGTTGTTCATAGGAGAGGCTCTTCTGTCATTATAAAGGCTTTTAACTACATGTTCTGGCATATGTTGTTCATAGGAGAGGCTCTTCTGTCATTATAAAGGCTTTTAACTACATGTTCTGGCATATACATGTTCTGTCATCATAAAGGCTTTTAACTACATGTTCTGGCATATGTTGTTCATAGGAGAGGCTCTTCTGTCATTATAAAGGCTTTTAACTACATGTTCTGGCATATGTTGTTCATAGGAGAGGCTCTTCTGTCATTATAAAGGCTTTTAACTACATGTTCTGGCATATGTTGTTCATAGGAGAGGCTCTTCTGTCATTATAAAGGCTTTTAACTACATGTTCTGGCATATGTTGTTTAGAAAGAGAAAAGCGCTCTTCAATTAGGATTTGGCACAATTGAATCTCTGAACTCTGTGTACTGAACACGCATGACAACATACCTGCTCTGCAAGGAGCCATCGCCTCGTAGCTACCGTCATACCCACTAGTGTTGCCACAATACTAGAATCATTAGTTCAATACCAGATTTAGTAACATGATAGTCGATTCAAAAAGATTACACAGCAAAAAAATAATAATAATACATATTATTATACATATAAGTCACAGAATGGCACTATTATTATTATATATTATATATTATATATTATTATACATATAAGCACTATTATTATTATATATTATATATTATATATTATTATCAGTCACAGAATGGCACTATTATTATTATATATTATATATTATTATACAAGTCACAGAATGGCACTATTATTATTATATATTATATATTATATATTATTATACATATATCACAGAATGGTTATTATATATTATATATTATATATTATTATACATATAAGTCACAGAATGGCACTATTATTATTATATATTATATATTATATATTATTATACATATAAGTCACAGAATGGCACTTGATCCAGACAGATCTATTGAGTTTAATATTATTACATTATAATTGTTTTGATGTATGCATTAATGAATCAATTATACAGGCAATGTGAATGTTTTTTTTCTTCCAATCTAACCACATAACAACATAATGGTAATCATGTATTTGAATGGTACATCTCTATTGATAGACTGTGGTGAATCAAGATGTAACCTGGGCCTATTTGTAACCTAGGCCTATTCACAATACATATTATTCAATAAGTGTGCGCACATGCATCGAGTTATTCAGCTTGTTTTGGCTGATTGGTGGCTACAGATGTAAAACTGTTTACAGTACCTTCCATTGAGCACTCATTGTATTGTACTGATCAACATCATTTGCATTGACGAAGCAATCTCTTCTCTTTAAGACCCATGACGTCATTCACACACAAAGTCCATTTGATGCTCCATCAAAGTGGATGCGAACTGGGAGAGGCGGGGGAAACGAAGTGAATGAATAAACATTTTGGTGACAATATTTCCAGTTATGGTTTTATCACAAACAAGGTACTGGGGTAGTGAAATGATGTTGTCTTCAGCTGTAAGCTCAGCAAGAACAGTTAGCATACCAAGCTAGAAGCTATCGATATCTTCTGTAGTGTTCTAGCATGTACAAGACCTTGTTTCGTGAACAGTAATTAGCAGTTTTAACATTTCTACATGCCGTGTAGTTTTAATAAAGTGTGTTATCTTCTGTACAGCATGAGAGGGGAGATAACATGATACAGGCCAGACTCCCCGTGGTTCCTCAGGACAGAATGAGAGGGGAGCTAACATGATACAGGCCAGACTCCCCGTGGTTCCTCAGGACAGAATGAGAGGGGAGATAACATGATACAGGCCAGACTCCCCGTGGTTCCTCAGGACAGAATGAGAGGGGAGATAACATGATACAGGCCAGACTCCCGTGGTTCCTCAGAACAGAATGAGAGGGGAGATAACATGATACAGGCCAGACTCCCCGTGGTTCCTCAGGACAGAATGAGAGGGGAGCTAACATGATACAGGCCAGACTCCCCGTGGTTCCTCAGGACAGAATGAGAGGGGAGATAACATGATACAGGCCAGACTCCCCGTGGTTCCTCAGGACAGAATGAGAGGGGAGATAACATGATACATGCCAGACTTCCCGTGGTTCCTCAGGACAGAATGAGAGGGGAGATAACATGATACATGCCAGACTCCCCGTGGTTCCTCAGGACAGAATGAGAGGGGAGATAACATGATACATGCCAGACTCCCCGTGGTTCCTCAGGACAGAATGAGAGGGGAGATAACATGATACAGACCAGACTCCCAGTGGTTCGGGACAGTATGAGAGGGGAGATAACATGATACAGACCAGACTCCCAGTGGTTCCTCAGGACAGAATGAGGGAGATAACATGATACAGACCAGACTCCCAGTGGTTCAGGACAGTATGAGAGGGGAGATAACATGATACAGACCAGACTCCCCGTGGTTCCTCAGGACAGAATGAGAGGGGAGATAACATGATACATGCCAGACTCCCCGTGGTTCCTCAGGACAGAATGAGAGGGGAGATAACATGATACAGACCAGACTCCCAGTGGTTCGGGACAGTATGAGAGGGGAGATAACATGATACAGACCAGACTCCCAGTGGTTCCTCAGGACAGAATGAGAGGGGAGCTAACATGATACAGGCCAGACTCCCTGTGGTTCCTCAGGACAGAATGAGAGGGGAGATAACATGATACAGACCAGACTCCCAGTGGTTCAGGACAGAATGAGAGAGGAGATAACATGATGCAGACCAGACTCCCAGTGGTTCAGGACAGAATGAGAGAGGAGCTAACATGATGCAGACCAGACTCCCAGTGGTTCAGGACAGAATGAGAGGGGAGATAACATGATACAGACCAGACTCCCAGTGGTTCAGGACAGAATGAGAGGGGAGATAACATGATACAGACCAGACTCCCAGTGGTTCAGGACAGAATGAGAGGGGAGATAACATGATACAGACCAGACTACCAGTGGTTCAGGACAGAATGAGAGGGGAGATAACATGATACAGACCAGACTCCCAGTGGTTCAGGACAGAATGAGAGGGGAGATAACATGATACAGACCAGACTCCCAGTGGTTCAGGACAGAATGAGAGGGGAGATAACATGATACAGACCAGACTCCCAGTGGTTCAGGACAGTATGAGAGGGGAGATAACATGATACAGACCAGACTCCCAATGGTTCAGGACAGAATGAGAGGGGAGATAACATGATACAGACCAGACTCCCAGTGGTTCAGGACAGAATGAGAGGGGAGATAACATGATACAGACCAGACTCCCAGTGGTTCAGGACAGAATTAGAGGGGAGATAACATGATACAGACCAGACTCCCAGTGGTTCCTCAGGACAGAATGAGAGGGGAGATAACATGATGCAGACCAGACTCCCAGTGGTTCAGGACAGAATGAGAGGGGAGATAACATGATACAGACCAGACTCCCAGTGGTTCCTCAGGACAGAATGAGAGGGGAGATAACATGATGCAGACCAGACTCCCAGTGGTTCAGGACAGAATGAGAGGGGAGATAACATGATACAGACCAGACTCCCAGTGGTTCAGGACAGAATGAGAGGGGAGATAACATGATACAGACCAGACTCCCAGTGGTTCAGGACAGAATGAGAGGGGAGATAACATGATGCAGACCAGACTCCCAGTGGTTCAGGACAGAATGAGAGGGGAGATAACATGATGCAGACCAGACTCCCAGTGGTTCAGGACAGAATGAGAGGGGAGATAACATGATACAGACCAGACTCCCAGTGGTTCAGGACAGAATGAGAGAGGAGATAACATGATACAGACCAGACTCCCAGTGGTTCAGGACAGAATGAGAGGGGAGATAACATGATACAGACCAGACTCCCAGTGGTTCCTCAGGACCGAATGAGAGGGTAGATAACATGATACAGACCAGACTCCCAGTGGTTCAGGACAGAATGAGAGGGGAGCTAACATGATGCAGACCAGACTCCCAGTGAGTTCAGGACAGAATGAGAGAGGAGATAACATGATACAGACCAGACTCCCAGTGGTTCAGGACAGTATGAGAGGGAAGCTAACATGATACAGACCAGTCTCCCAGTGGTTCAGGACAGAATGAGAGGGGAGATAACATGATACAGATTAGACTCCCAGTGGTTCAGGACAGAATGAGAGGGGAGATAACATGATACAGACCAGACTACCAGTGGTTCAGGACAGAATGAGAGGGGAGATAACATGATACAGACCAGACTCCCAGTGGTTCAGGACAGAATGAGAGGGGAGATAACATGATGCAGACCAGACTCCCAGTGGTTCAGGACAGAATGAGAGGGGAGATAACATGATGCAGACCAGACTCCCAGTGGTTCAGGACAGAATGAGAGGGGAGATAACATGATACAGACCAGACTCCCAGTGGTTCAGGACAGAATGAGAGGGGAGATAACATGATGCAGACCAGACTCCCAGTGGTTCAGGACAGAATGAGAGGGGAGATAACATGATACAGACCAGACTCCCAGTGGTTCAGGACAGAATGAGAGGGGAGATAACATGATACAGACCAGACTCCCAGTGGTTCAGGACAGAATGAGAGGGGAGATAACATGATGCAGACCAGACTCCCAGTGGTTCAGGACAGTATGAGAGGGGAGATAACCTGATACAGACCAGACTCCCAGTGGTTCAGGACAGTATGAGAGGGGAGATAACATGATACAGACCAGACTCCCAGTGGTTCCTCAGGACCGAATGAGAGGGTAGATAACATGATACAGACCAGACTCCCAGTGGTTCAGGACAGAATGAGAGGGGAGCTAACATGATGCAGACCAGACTCCCAGTGAGTTCAGGACAGAATGAGAGAGGAGCTAACATGATACAGACCAGACTCCCAGTGGTTCAGGACAGTATGAGAGGGAAGCTAACATGATACAGACCAGTCTCCCAGTGGTTCAGGACAGAATGAGAGGGGAGATAACATGATACAGACCAGACTCCCAGTGGTTCAGGACAGAATTAGAGGGGAGATAACATGATACAGACCAGACTCCCAGTGGTTCAGGACAGAATTAGAGGGGAGATAACATGATACAGACGAGACTCCCAGTGGTTCAGGACAGAATGAGAGGGGAGATAACATGATGCAGACCAGACTCCCAGTGAGTTCAGGACAGAATGAGAGAGGAGCTAACATGATGCAGACCAGACTCCCAGTGAGTTCAGTGGTCCCTTGTGGCAGGCTAGAGCAATGAGGAAGTATAGACTGTGGAGAAGGCATGGTGCTCTCGAGCTATAGGGGACCATCGGCTGATAGACAGACTTGATCCTCTCCGTCGACGACACGAGACACATTTGACAAAAAAAAGAAAAAAAGCACACACGCACAGACACCAACCATATCTGCAGCATCAACAAAGAGACATTACTTCCAAACTGTCCACCGATCCACCTGACATCTAAACTCTCCCTAAATGTAAAGTGAAAACATCAAGGTATAGAAAAGCACAACTAGTTGTCTTCAAAGTCATTTCCAGAATCATAAACTACAGAGTAGAGGAAGAGGACTACCAGTGTGTCCCACATAGCCCCTTATGCCTGACTGCCTCTACTGGAGGGCAGCTCTCCTTGAAGGTCTGAGCAGGTGTCAACTTTGACCCCCTGGGTCACCATCTGACCCCCCACCCACCCTGCGCTCCCCTACAGTCCTGCTGCTAAGGCAGGATGCCATCTCCTAGGCACCTGTCACCTTCTTGACACCCATTGTCCCCTCATACTTCGACAACCCCCCCACCCCCCCACCTTCACACTTGCACACAGACACACTTCCCACTCCTTGACAAATGCTCATCCTCTATAGTGTGAAGGGTTGTTCCCCTGGGTGCTATCCTATCCCCTCCTTACAGACTCTAATAGCTTTTCTGATTCATGGTGTTGACCTCTGATACCAGAGCACCACGTACTCTAACCCTAACCCTATTTATTACAACAACAACAACAAACAACACAAAAATAAATGAAAGATTGTGCTGAGGAAATGGTAGTAGATCCTTACGTCTTAAACTGTCGTAGAAATATTCCAACATTCATACTGCGTTTGGAGTCCAGTAGTGAGACCTGCAAACACAGATGCAGAGAACATGTCAGATACTATCAAGGTGGAATAATAGTTGGTAGTCTACCTGTATATCAGTGGAGGCTGCTGAGGGGAGGACGGCTCATAATAATGGCTGGTACGGCGCGGATGGAAACCATGTGTTTGATATCGTTCCACTTATTCCACTCCAGTCATAGCTACAAGCCCGTCCTCCCCAATTAAGGTGCCACCAACCTCCTGTGTGGTATTTGCAGTATCTTTCTACAGTATCTCTTTCAACTTTACAGACAACACATTCCGTCAATATAAGCTACCTGGCAGTTTAAACTACACCTAGCCTCTGTGCCAGTCAGTGGCTGCCTCTAGCCAGCATGCTGTTGTCTTGGCACAGCAACAACATACCACTGCTGAATGGAGACAGACTGGCAGTAACTCATACTGCACTCCGATCCCATACCTTGTCTCTGGTGCTGTCTCTCCCATCCCTCTCCCCCACCCATCCCCAGCCCTCTCCCCACCCAGCCCCAGCCCTCTCCCCACCAATCCCTAGCCCCTCTCACCCTCTCCCCCACCAATCCCCACCCATCTCTCCCACCCATCTGCAGCCCTCTTATCCTCTCCCACCCATCTCCAGCCCTCTCATCCTCTCCCACCCATCTCCAGCCCTCTCATCCTCTCCCACCCATCTCCAGCCCTCTCATCCTCTCCCACCCATCTCCAGCCCTCTCATCCTCTCCCACCCATCTCCAGCCCTCTCATCCTCTCCCACCCATCTCCAGCCCTCTCATCCTCTCCCACCCATCTCCAGCCCTCTCATCCTCTCCCACCCATCTGCAGCCCTCTCATCCTCTCCCACCCATCTCCAGCCCTCTCATCCTCTCCCACCCATCTCCAGCCCTCTCATCCTCTCCCACCCATCTCCAGCCCTCTCATCCTCTCCCAACCATCTCCAGCCCTCTCATCCTCTCCCACCCATCTCCAGCCCTCTCATCCTCTCCCACCCATCTCCAGCCCTCTCATCCTCTCCCACCCATCTCCAGCCCTGTCCTCTCCTAACTATCTCACCTTATCTGTGGTGTTGTCCTGGGGTGAACTGCATCGCATCAGCACAGACCTGCGTCTCAAACTCCTGGCTCGGTCCTGAGGTTTACTGTCCTTCTGTCCAAACAGCTCATCCAGAGAGTGGAGGTCTATAGGGAACTCTTCCTCCTCCGTAGCCGCTCCACTCCAGACACTCTTCCTCCCCTCCACCTTCTCCTTAGGGATCTGCTCCCAGTTCAGTTTCCTCAGCCGGCTGCGATGGGCCGAGTCCATACGGGTCAGAGGAGAGGAGCAGGAGGTGGAGGGAGGTGGGGGCGGAGGAGGGGGCGGAGGAGGGGGCGGAGGAGGGGTTTGGGTTAGGGGAGCAGAGGTAAGGCCAGGAAGGGTGTCCATAGCTGTCACTTCCAAGACAAGGGGTGCAACACCGCGAGGGCTGGCGGGTGGCGTTCCATGAAAGGCACGGGACTCCTTGACGGACACGGTTAGGTTGATAAGCATAGAGGCTAGTTGGGAGTTAGGATAGGGCTCAACTAGAGTTTAGGACTGGTTGAGGAGCATAGAGGCTAGTTGGGAGTTAGGATAGGGCTCAACTAGAGTTTAGGACTGGTTGAGGAGCATAGAGGCTAGTTGGGAGTTAGGATAGGGCTCAACTAGAGTTTAGGACTGGTTGAGGAGCATAGAGGCTAGTTGGGAGTTAGGATAGGGCTCAACTAGGGTTTAGGACTGGTTGAGGAGTATAGAGGCTAGTTGGGAGTTAGGATAGGGCTCAACTAGGGTTTAGGACTGGTTGAGGAGTATAGAGGCTAGTTGGGAGTTAGGATAGGGCTCAACTAGGGTTTAGGACTGGTTAAGGAGCATTGTGGCTAGTTGGGAGTTAGGATAGGGCTCAACTAGGGTTTAGGACTGGTTGAGGACCATAGAGGCTAGTTGGGAGTTAGGATAGGGCTCAACTAGGGTTTAGGACTGGTTGAGGAGCATAGTTGCTAGTTGGGAGTTAGGATAGGGCTCAACTAGGGTTTAGGACTGGGACTGGTTGTGGACTAGCATTGCAGATAGCCAGTGTTCAACATAGATAGATGGATATTGAGATGTAAGGTATGGCGGCTAGTTAGGCTGTAGCTTTAATGTCTCTAATCAACCAAGGTGTGTCCTTTTCTCTATTTTCTTCTCACAGTGGTGCAAGTCTCAGTCTCTCCAATCTAGGAAAACAACAACACAGGGAAATCAACTCTCAGTTAAGTTCAGACATTGACATACATACCTAAGAATACCTCTCATGCCACATCTTGATTATGCTAATAGCAGTATAGGCCACGCTGGTATCAGACAATAATATAATAATAATAATAATATAATAATCCTTCTGGTCCTTCTGTGGCTCAGTTGGTAGAGCATGGCGCTTGTAACGCCAGGGTAGTGGGTTCTGATTCCCGGGACCACCCATACGTAGAATGTATGCACACATGACTGTAAGTCGCTTTGGATAAAAGCGTCAGCTAAATGGCATATATTATTATTATTATTATTAAAAGGTTGAGCCTCAGCCTACATCAACCGATGGCATTTGGAAACTATGTAACTTGTGTTGTGTATGGTGATTGACAAAACACATTTGCAAATAATAAAGTATTTCTTATCAGTCTGTATTTTTTATGAATAAAAAAGAAAAGAAAACTATACAAGGCGAAGACCGATATTTATGGTTTATATTTCAAATTCCAGTGTGCTGGCCCGAGAGCTACTAATACCGGCACCTGACTAGTCCTTTAATTAGCAGCATGGTTATGCCTGTTATATCTCTACAGCGGATCTAACTGGCTGTTACACTGCCTGGAATATATAACCTCCAGGTCGGTTACACTCTCCAGTTAGGTTACACTCTCCAGGTCGGTTACACTCTCCAGTTAGGTTACACTCTCCAGGTCGGTTACACTCTCCAGTTAGGTTACACTCTCCAGGTAGGTTACACTCTCCAGGTCGGTTACACTCTCCAGGTAGGTTACACTCTCCAGGTCGGTTACACTCTCCAGTTAGGTTACACTCTCCAGTTAGGTTACACTCTCCAGGTCGGTTACACTCTCCAGTTTGGTAACAGTTAGGTTACACTCTCCAGTTTGGTTACACTCTCCAGGTCGGTTACACTCTCCAGTTAGGTTAGACTCTCCAGGTCGGTTACACTCTCCAGTTTGGTAACAGTTAGGTTACACTCTCCAGTTTGGTTACACTCTCAGGTTAGGTTACACTCTCTAGGTCGGTTACACTCTCCAGTTAGGTTACACTCTCCAGGTCGGTTACACTCTCCAGTTAGGTTACACTCTCCAGGTCGGTTACACTCTCCAGTTAGGTTACACTCTCCAGTTAGGTTACACTCTCCAGGTCGGTTACACTCTCCAGTTTGGTAACAGTTAGGTTACACTCTCCAGTTTGGTTACACTCTCCAGGTCGGTTACACTCTCCAGTTAGGTTATACTCTCCAGGTCGGTTACACTCTCCAGTTTGGTAACAGTTAGGTTACACTCTCCAGTTTGGTTACACTCTCAGGTTAGGTTACACTCTCTAGGTCGGTTACACTCTCCAGGTCGGTTACACTCTCCAGTTTGGTAACAGTTAGGTTACACTCTCCAGTTTGGTTACACTCTCAGGTTAGGTTACACATTCCAGTTCGGTTACGCTATCCAGTTCGGTTACACTCTCCAGGTCGGTTACACTCTCCAGTTCGGTTACACTCTCCAGTTCGGTTACGCTCTCCAGTTCAGTTACACTCTCTAGGTCGGTTACACTCTCCAGTTAGGTTACACTCTCCAGTTCGGTTACGCTCTCCAGTTCGGTTACACTCTCGAGGTCGGTTGCACTCTCCAGTTAGGTTACACTCTCCAGGTCGGTTACAATTAGGTTACACTCTCCAGGTTGGTTATACTCTCCAGCTAGGTTACATTCTACATTTAGATTCCACTCTCCAGGTAGGTTACACTCTCCAGGTCGGTTACAATTAGGTTACACTCTCCAGGTTGGTTACACTCTCCAGCTAGGTTACATTCTACATTTAGATTCCACTCTCCAGGTAGGTTACACTCTCCAGGTCGGTTACAATTAGGTTACACTCTCCAGGTTGGTTACACTCTCCAGCTAGGTTACATTCTACATTTAGATTCCACTCTCCAGGTAAGTTACACTCTCCAGGTCGGTTACAATTAGGTTACACTCTCCAGGTCGGTTACAATTAGGTTACACTCTCCAGGTCGGTTACAATTAGGTTCCACTCTCCAGTTAGGTTACACTCTCCAGGTAGGTTACACTCTCCAGGTCGGTTACAATTAGGTTACACTCTCCAGTTTGGTAAAAGTTAGGTTACGCTCTCCAGTTTGGTTACACTCTCCATGCAGGTTACACTCTCCAGGTAGGTTACACTCTCCAGCTAGGTTACACTCTCCAGGTAGGTTACACTCTCCAGGTAGGTTACACTCTCCAGGTAGGTTACAATTAGGGTACACTCTCCAGTTAGGTTACACTCTCCAGTTAGGTTACAATTAGGGTACACTCTCCAGTTAGGTTACACTCTACATTTAGGTTACACTCTACATTTAGGTTCCACTCTCCAGGTAGGTTACACTCTCCAGGTAGGTTACACACTCCAGGTAGGTTACAATTAGGTGACACTCTCCAGGTAGGTTACACTCTCCAGGTAGGTTACAATTAGGTTACACTCTCCAGGTCAGTTACACTCTCCAGGTAGGTTACACTCTCCAGGTAGGTTACAATTAGGTTACACCCTCCAGGTCGGTTACACTCTCCAGGTTGGTTACACTCTCTAGTAGGTTACACTCTCCAGGTAGGTTACAATTAGGTTACACTCTCCAGGTAGGTTACACTCTCCAGCTAGGTTACACTCCAGATAGGTTACACTCTCCAGGTAGGTTACAATTAGGTTACACTCTCCAGGTAGGTTACACTCTCCAGCTAGGTTACACTCCAGATAGGTTACACTCTCCAGGTAGGTTACAATTAGGTTACACTCTCCAGGTCGGTTACACTCTCCAGGTCGGTTATAATTAGGTTACACTCTCCAGGTCGGTTACACTCTCTAGGTCGGTTACACTCTCCAGATAGGTTACACTCTCCAGGTAGGTTACAATTAGGTTACACTCTCCAGGTAGGTTACACTCTCCAGCTAGGTTACACTCTCCAGTAGGTTACACTCTCCAGGTCGGTTACAATTAGGTTACACTCTCCAGTTCGGTTACACTCTTCAGGTCGGTTACACTCTCCAGGTCGGTTACACTCTCCAGGTCGGTTATAATTAGGTTACACTCTCCAGGTCGGTTACACTCTCTAGGTCGGTTACACTCTCCAGATAGGTTACACTCTCCAGGTAGGTTACAATTAGGTTACACTCTCCAGGTCGGTTACCCTCTCCAGCTAGGTTACACTCTCCAGTAGGTTACACTCTCCAGGTCGGTTACAATTAGGTTACACTCTCCAGTTCGGTTACACTCTTCAGGTCGGTTACACTCTCTAGGTCGGTTACACTCTCCAGATAGGTTACACTCTCCAGGTAGGTTACAATTAGGTTACACTCTCCAGGTCGGTTACACTCTCCAGGTCGGTTACACTCTCCAGGTCGGTTACGCTCGCTCTCCAGGTCGGTTACGCTCGCTCTCCAGTTAGGTTACGCTCACTCTCCAGTTAGGTTACGCTCGCTCTCCAGTTAGGTTACGCTCTCCAGTTAGGTTACGCTCTCCAGGTAGGCTACAATTAGGTTACACTCTCCAGGTCGGTTACACTCTCCAGATAGGTTACACTCTCCAGGTAGGTTACAATTAGGTTACACTCTCCAGGTCGGTTACACTCTCCAGGTCGGAAATACTCTCCAGGTCAGTTACACTCTCCAGGTCAGTTACACTCTCCAGGTCGGTTACTCTCTCCAGGTCGGTTACACTCTCCAGTTCGGTTACACTCTCCAGTTCGGTTACACTCTCATAGGAAGTTCATGGTATTGGGGAAAGTACTGGGGGAGAGAGAGAGGGGGGGTTACAGTCTCCAGTTTGGTTACACTCTCCAGTTCGGTTACATTCTCCAAGTCGTTTACAATTAGGTTCCACTCTCCAGTTAGGTTACACTCTCCAGTTAGGTTACACTCTCCAGGTCGGTTACACTCTCCAGGTCGGTGACACTCTCCAGGTCGGTTACAATTAGGTTACACTCTCCAGTTTGGTAAAAGTTAGGTTACACTCTCCAGTTTGGTAAAAGTTATGTTATACTCTCCAGGTCGGTTCCACTCTCCAGGTCGGTTACACTCTCCAGTTTGGTAACAGTTATGTTACACTCTCCAGGTCGGTTCCACTCTCCAGGTCGGTTACAATTAGGTTACACTCTCCAGTTTGGTAAAAGTTAGGTTACACTCTCCAGTTTGGTAACAGTTATGTTACACTCTCCAGGTCGGTTCCACTCTCCAGGTCGGTTCCAATCTCCAGTTAGGTTCCACTCTCCAGTTAGGTTCCACTCTCCAGTTAGGTTCCACTCCAGGTCGGTTACACTCTCCAGGTTGGTTACAATTAGGTTCCACTCTCCAGTTAGGTTCCACTCTCCAGGTCGGTTACGCTCTCCAGGTCGGTTACAATTAGGTTCCACTCTCCAGTTAGGTTACACTCTCCAGGTCGGTTACACTCTCCAGGTCGGTTACACTCTCCAGGTCGGTTGCACTCTCCAGGTCGGTTGCACTCTCCAGTTTGGTAACAGTTAGGTTACACTCTCCAGTATGGTAACAGTTAGGTTACACTCTCCAGTATGGTAACAATTCGGTTACACTCTCCAGTTTGGTAACAGTTAGGTTACACTCTCCAGTTTGGTAACAATTAGGTTACACTCTCCAGTTAGGTTACACTCTCCAGTTCGGTTACAGTTCGGTTACACTCTCCAGTATGGTAACAATTCGGTTACACTCTCCAGTTTGGTAACAGTTAGGTTACACTCTCCAGTTTGGTAACAATTAGGTTACACTCTCCAGTTAGGTTACACTCTCCAGTATGGTAACAGTTAGGTTACACTCTCCAGTATGGTAACAATTCGGTTACACTCTCCAGTTTGGTAACAGTTAGGTTACACTCTCCAGTATGGTAACAATTCGGTTACACTCTCCAGTTTGGTAACAGTTAGGTTACACTCTCCAGTTTGGTAACAATTAGGTTACACTCTCCAGTTAGGTTACACTCTCCAGTTCGGTTACAGTTCGGTTACACTCTCATAGGAAGTTCACGGTGATGGGGAAAGTACTGGGGGAGAGAGAGGGGGGGGGGGGTGGGGGGGTTCACCCTGATGCGTGCCTCAAGTCCACACCTCCACAATGCCCTGCCTGTTGCATTTCCTTCTAATTATTGCAAATTTAGACATCCGAAGGAGAGAGGCGTATTGAAACAGATTATCATCTCTCTCAGACACACACGTTATAGAGTTAACGAAAATGTCCCTACATTTCTCGGGTATAATATTACTAGATTATGATTAGATAAGACACGTCCAGTCACGAATATTAAACAGACTCCAAAATGTAGCAATAAGCGTCACACACCCATTGGAAAGTTTAGACCGAACCTGCAATTACACAAATGAGTCATACATGTTTCAAGTGCATGTTCTATTTCATCTGATTGAAAATATAAAAATGAATCGATCATAAATGTCAACATGTGGGCCTCGTCATTTGGTATTCTTTGCATGGATGACAACACTGGGGCACTGAGGCGCTTGATCAATGCCAAGTTAGTTGTTCCACTTCGCACCGCAAAGCCTGGTGGTTTAAATCAAGGAGGAAAGAAGAGTAGCAAGCCTTAGGTTAGAGGACTGGTTTTCTGTGGACACGCCCAAAACAAACACGTCAAATTTAGCCTAAACGGTGTCAGTTCCCAAAATAGACTTTCATTTAAAACACTCAGCCACCTGGATGTTTTAAATTAAATCTCTGCACATGTTTTTTCTCAATGAAATGTAGGCTAAATGACTTTATAATTACCCTAGAATGCCTTGCAATTCCCCGGTTAATCGTAATCCTCTCATGGTTATTTCCAATTTTTTCCTGCAACAAAATCCCTAAAAACAAAACCATATGCTACTTACAGTGCGTTATGATGCGATATCCAACTTTACAAAGTTGTTGCCAAAAAGTATTTTACAAATCCTTATTTATTGTTGTAAACTTCAATGAAAAACGTATTGTTTTATTTCGTTCTCTGTTGCTTGCCTCCTCACTCAAGCCAATGCATTGTGCTGCTCCGCAGTTTCAAGTGTTCTCCCTCTGCTCCGCTCAATTTGCAGGAAAACTTTCCCAGCGCTGAAGGAACGCGCATGCCCGCCGCGACGTCCTTGATTTGCCCAGGGACACATTTATCTGGACGTTTTGGAACATTCAGATATAAATATGTTAAGTAGAACAAACATGCCACTCTGACATGTAGAATAAGGAATCACGTCGCCTCTATTCATGCATTTCTATCTGCAAGTTTTGACGACGTTTGGCCACTGAACGTGGTTCCTGATCTTTTTGCGTTGTTTCCGCCCAACTTTGCCATGTGATGGACAAACAGGTACTTCATTAACCATTCCAGTGGAGGCGACTGCACACCTGGGCACATTTATAATACCCTGGGCACATTTATAATACCCTGGGCACATTTATAATACCCTGGGCACATGTATAATACCCTGGGCACATTTATAATACCCTGGGCACATTTATAATACCCTAGGCACATTTATAATACCCTGGGCACATGTATAATACCCTGGGAACATTTATAATACCCTGGGCACATGTATAATACCCTAGGCACATTTATAATACCCTGGGCACATTTATAATACCCTGGGCACATTTATAATAGCCTGGGCACATTTATAATACCCTAGGCACATTTATAATACCCTGGGAACATTTATAATACCCTGGGCACATGTATAATACCCTAGGCACATTTATAATACCCTGGGAACATTTATAATACCCTAGGCACATTTATAATACCCTGGGCACATTTATAATACCCTGGGCACATTTATAATACCCTGGGCACATTTATAATACCCTGGGCACATGTATAATACCCTAGGCACATTTATAATACCCTGGGCACATTTATAATACCCTGGGCACATTTATAATACCCTAGGCACATTTATAATACCCTGGGCACATGTATAATACCCTAGGCACATTTATAATACCCTGGGCACATTTATAATACCCTGGGCACATTTATAATACCCTGGGCACATGTATAATACCCTGGGCACATTTATAATACCCTGGGCACATTTATAATACCCTAGGCACATTTATAATACCCTGGGCACATGTATAATACCCTGGGCACATTTATAACGGGTTTACACACTCATTCACACATAATTGTGAGTAAAAAAGTGTACCCATGAAAATGATATAGAAAGTGCCATTAGAATATACTGTATAGATATAGTTGCGGCCAAATATATTGGCACCCTTGCAATTTTCTTAAATAATTCCCTATTTCTTCTAAAATAAGTTGAAATTGAAAAGATGTTTGGTCTCTACGCCTTGTTAATGTATTTTCGACATTGCAGAACCAATTTTCTTTTTGTATACTAAAGTTTCCAATTGAATT
>NC_068424.1:75661597-75681597 GCF_023373465.1 Oncorhynchus keta
GGTATCCATAGTGTGTCTTATTGACAAACTGTTTATACCCAATTTGTTAACCGGATTCTCCTTCCATCGTCAGCGCCAGCCATCTACGTGCTCTACACTGCGTAAAGCCTTGTTCCCATCACAACACACACACACACACACACACACACACACACACACACACACACACACACACACACACACACACACACACACACACACACACACACACACACACACACACACACACACACACACACACACACACACACACACACACACACACACACACACACACACACACACACACACGGTTACTTCAACCAACTAAACCTAATTACCCCCCTTTCCCGCCCCCTGCCCCTTTATACCAAGCAGTGATGTCACCCACAGAGAGACAGTTGGGTTGGCACACTGCCCAGCGATGTGAAACTGGCAGGAGAAAGAGGAGGGGAGAAGAGGGGGAGGGGGGGAGGAGAGGAGGAGATGAGAGGAGGGGGAGGAGAGGAGGAGATGAGAGGAGGGGAGGAGGGGAGAAGAGGGGGAGGGGAGGAGGGGAGAGGAGGAGGAGATGAGAGGAGGGGAGGAGGGGAGAAGAGGGGGAGGGGAAGAGGGGAGGAGGAGATGAGAAGAGGGGAGGAGGGGAGAAGAGGGGGAGGGGAGGAGGAGAGGAGGGGATGAGAGGAGAGGAGGAGATGAGAGGAGGGGAGGAGAGGAGGAGATGAGAGGAGGGGAGGAGGGGAGAAGAGGGGGAGGGGAGGAGGAGAAGAGAGGAGGGGAGGAAGAGAGATTCTGGCTGGCCCTTGCGTAGGGGCCAAATGGATTAGAGTTTCCGCTAAGCACTGAAGCAGCAAAACCAAAGTCCCCCTCTTTCTCTCTCCTCCCTCTCTCATCCCAACCAACATCCCTCTTTCTCTCCCAACTCTCCCCTCTCCAGCACCGATAGAGCCAGCCAGCCCAGTTAATGCTGAAAGGAGAACACGGAGAACACACAGGGAGATGTGAGGGGCTGGGCCCTGGAGGGCCCTGGGGGCCCGGGACATTCTCCTAGGGGATTTACCTATAGCTTGGTCCCCCCTACCCTCTGCTTCCACTCCCGTTCATTTCCATTCATTTCCTGTTTACTTCCATTCAGCAGGCCTGCATTGAGGTCCATTCATCTCCTGTTTACTTCCATTCAGCAGGCCTGCGTTGAGGTCCATTCATTTCCTGTTTATTTCCATTCAGCAGGCCTGCGTTGAGGTCCATTCATTTCCTGTTTACTTCCATTCAGCAGGCCTGCATTGAGGTCCATTCATTTCTTGTTTACTTCCATTCAGCAGGCCTGCATTGAGGTCCATTAATTTCCTGTTTACTTCCATTCAGCAGGCCTGCATTGAGGTCCATTCATTTCCTGTTTACTTCCATTCAGCAGGCCTGCGTTGAGGTCCATTCATTTCCTGTTTACTTCCATTCAGCAGGCCTGCGTTGAGGTCCATTCATTTCCTGTTTACTTCCATTCAGCAGGCCTGCGTTGAGGTCCATTCATTTCCTGTTTACTTCCATTCAGCAGGCCTGCGTTGAGGTCCATTCATTTCCTGTTTATTTCCATTCAGCAGGCCTGCGTTGAGGTCCATTCATTTCCTGTTTACTTCCATTCAGCAGGCCTGCGTTGAGGTCCATTCATTTCTTGTTTACTTCCATTCAGCAAGCCTGCATTGAGGTCCATTTCTGTTTATTTCAGCAGGCCTGTTTATTTCCTGTTTACTTCCATTCAGCAGGCCTGCATTGAGGTCCATTCATTTCCTGTTTACTTCCATTCAGCAGGCCTGCATTGAGGTCCATTCATTTCCTGTTTACTTCCATTCAGCAGGCCTGCGTTGAGGTCCATTCATTTCCTGTTTATTTCCATTCAGCAGGCCTGCGTTGAGGTCCATTCATTTCCTGTTTACTTCCATTCAGCAGGCCTGCGTTGAGGTCCATTCATTTCCTGTTTACTTCCATTCAGCAGGCCTGCGTTGAGGTCCATTCATTTCCTGTTTACTTCCATTCAGCAGGCCTGCGTTGAGGTCCATTCATTTCCTGTTTACTTCCATTCAGCAGGCCTGCATTGAGGTCCATTCATTTCCTGTTTACTTCCATTCAGCAGGCCTGCATTGAGGTCCATTCATTTCCTGTTTACTTCCATTCAGCAGGCCTGTCCATTCATTTCCTGTTTACTTCCATTCAGCAGGCCTGCGTTGAGGTCCATTCATTTCCTGTTTACTTCCATTCAGCAGGCCTGCGTTGAGGTCCATTCATTTCCTGTTTACCTCCATTCAGCAGGCCTGCGTTGAGGTCCATTCATTTCCTGTTTACTTCCATTCAGCAGGCCTGCGTTGAGGTCCATTCATTTCCTGTTTACTTCCATTCAGCAGGCCTGCGTTGAGGTCCATTCATTTCCTGTTTACTTCCATTCAGCAGGCCTGCGTTGAGGTCCATTCATTTCCTGTTTACTTCCATTCAGCAGGCCTGCGTTGAGGTCCATTCATTTCCTGTTTACTTCCATTCAGCAGGCCTGCGTTGAGGTCCATTCATTTCCTGTTTATTTCCATTCAGCAGGCCTGCGTTGAGGTCCATTCATTTCTGTTTACTTCCATTCAGCAGGCCTGTTTAGGTCCATTCATTTCCTGTTTACTTCCATTCAGCAGGCCTGCGTTGAGGTCCATTCATTTCCTGTTTACTTCCATTCAGCAGGCCTGCATTGAGGTCCATTCATTTCCTGTTTACTTCCATTCAGCAGGCCTGCATTGAGGTCCATTCATTTCCTGTTTACTTCCATTCAGCAGGCCTGCATTGAGGTCCATTCATTTCCTGTTTACTTCCATTCAGCAGGCCTGCATTGAGGTCCATTCATTTCCTGTTTACTTCCATTCAGCAGGCCTGCGTTGAGGTCCATTCATTTCCTGTTTACTTCCATTCAGCAGGCCTGCATTGAGGTCCATTCATTTCCTGTTTACTTCCATTCAGCAGGCCTGCATTGAGGTCCATTCATTTCCTGTTTACTTCCATTCAGCAGGCCTGCGTTGAGGTCCATTCATTTCCTGTTTACTTCCATTCAGCAGGCCTGCGTTGAGGTCCATTCATTTCCTGTTTACTTCCATGCGTTGAGGTCCATTCATTTCCTGTTTACTTCCATTCAGCAGGCCTGCGTTGAGGTCCATTCATTTCCTGTTTACTTCCATTCAGCAGGCCTGCGTTGAGGTCCATTCATTTCCTGTTTACTTCCATTCAGCAGGCCTGCGTTGAGGTCCATTCATTTCCTGTTTACTTCCATTCAGCAGGCCTGCGTTGAGGTCCATTCATTTCTTGTTTACTTCCATTCAGCAAGCCTGCATTGAGGTCCATTCATTTCCTGTTTACTTCCATTCAGCAGGCCTGCATTGAGGTCCATTCATTTCCTGTTTACTTCCATTCAGCAGGCCTGCATTGAGGTCCATTCATTTCCTGTTTACCTCCATTCAGCAGGCCTGCGTTGAGGTCCATTCATTTCCTGTTTATTTCCATTCAGCAGGCCTGCGTTGAGGTCCATTCATTTCCTGTTTACTTCCATTCAGCAGGCATGCGTTGAGGTCCATTCATTTCCTGTTTACTTCCATTCAGCAGGCATGCGTTGAGGTCCATTCATTTCCTGTTTACATTCCATTCAGCAGGCCTGCGTTGAGGTCCATTCATTTCCTGTTTACTTCCATTCAGCAGGCCTGCGTTGAGGTCCATTCATTTCCTGTTTACTTCCATTCAGCAGGCCTGCGTTGAGGTCCATTCATTTCCTGTTTACTTCCATTCAGCAGGCCTGCGTTGAGGTCCATTCATTTCCTGTTTACTTCCATTCAGCAGGCCTGCGTTGAGGTCCATTCATTTCCTGTTTACTTCCATTCAGCAGGCCTGCGTTGAGGTCCATTCATTTCCTGTTTACTTCCATTCAGCAGGCCTGCGTTGAGGTCCATTCATTTCCTGTTTACTTCCATTCAGCAGGCCTGCATTGAGGTCCATTCATTTCCTGTTTACTTCCATTCAGCAGGCCTGCATTGAGGTCCATTCATTTCCTGTTTACTTCCATTCAGCAGGCCTGCGTTGAGGTCCATTCATTTCCTGTTTATTTCCATTCAGCAGGCCTGCATTGAGGTCCATTCATTTCCTGTTTACTTCCATTCAGCAGGCCTGCATTGAGGTCCATTCATTTCCTGTTTACTTCCATTCAGCAGGCCTGCGTTGAGGTCCATTCATTTCCTGTTTAGCTTCCATTCAGCAGGCCTGCGTTGAGGTCCATTCATTTCCTGTTTACTTCCATTCAGCAGGCCTGCGTTGAGGTCCATTCATTTCCTGTTTACTTCCATTCAGCAGGCCTGCGTTGAGGTCCATTCATTTCCTGTTTACTTCCATTCAGCAGGCCTGCATTGAGGTCCATTCATTTCCTGTTTACTTCCATTCAGCAGGCCTGCATTGAGGTCCATTCATTTCCACTTCCATTCAGCAGGCCTGTTTCCATTCATTTCCTGTTTACTTCCATTCAGCAGGCCTGCATTGAGGTCCATTCATTTCCTGTTTACTTCCATTCAGCAGGCCTGCGTTGAGGTCCATTCATTTCCTGTTTACTTCCATTCAGCAGGCCTGCATTGAGGTCCATTCATTTCCTGTTTACTTCCATTCAGCAGGCCTGCATTGAGGTCCATTCATTTCCTGTTTACTTCCATTCAGCAGGCCTGCATTGAGGTCCATTCATTTCCTGTTTACTTCCATTCAGCAGGCCTGCATTGAGGTCCATTCATTTCCTGTTTACTTCCATTCAGCAGGCCTGCATTGAGGTCCATTCATTTCCTGTTTACTTCCATTCAGCAGGCCTGCGTTGAG
This sequence comes from Oncorhynchus keta, assembly GCF_023373465.1. Classification (NCBI taxonomy): domain Eukaryota; kingdom Metazoa; phylum Chordata; class Actinopteri; order Salmoniformes; family Salmonidae; genus Oncorhynchus; species Oncorhynchus keta. Next base: position 75,666,446 of record NC_068424.1, read on the forward strand.
GTCCATTCATTTCCTGTTTACTTCCATTCAGCAGGCCTGCATTGAGGTCCATTCATTTCCTGTTTACTTCCATTCAGCAGGCCTGCGTTGAGGTCCATTCATTTCCTGTTTACTTCCATTCAGCAGGCATGCGTTGAGGTCCATTCATTTCCTGTTTACTTCCATTCAGCAGGCCTGCATTGAGGTCCATTCATTTCCTGTTTACTTCCATTCAGCAGGCCTGCGTTGAGGTCCATTCATTTCCTGTTTACTTCCATTCAGCAGGCCTGCATTGAGGTCCATTCATTTCCTGTTTACTTCCATTCAGCAGGCCTGCATTGAGGTCCATTCATTTCCTGTTTACTTCCATTCAGCAGGCCTGCATTGAGGTCCATTCATTTCCTGTTTACTTCCATTCAGCAGGCCTGCGTTGAGGTCCATTCATTTCCTGTTTACTTCCATTCAGCAGGCCTGCATTGAGGTCCATTCATTTCCTGTTTACTTCCATTCAGCAGGCCTGCATTGAGGTCCATTCATTTCTTGTTTACTTCCATTCAGCAAGCCTGCATTGAGGTCCATTCATTTCCTGTTTACTTCCATTCAGCAGGCCTGCATTGAGGTCCATTCATTTCCTGTTTACTTCCATTCAGCAGGCCTGCGTTGAGGTCCATTCATTTCCTGTTTACTTCCATTCAGCAGGCCTGCGTTGAGGTCCATTCATTTCCTGTTTACTTCCATTCAGCAGGCCTGCGTTGAGGTCCATTCATTTCCTGTTTACTTCCATTCAGCAGGCCTGCGTTGAGGTCCATTCATTTCCTGTTTACTTCCATTCAGCAGGCATGCGTTGAGGTCCATTCATTTCCTGTTTACTTCCATTCAGCAGGCCTGCATTGAGGTCCATTCATTTCCTGTTTACTTCCATTCAGCAGGCCTGCATTGAGGTCCATTCATTTCCTGTTTACTTCCATTCAGCAGGCCTGCATTGAGGTCCATTCATTTCCATTCATTCAGCAGGCCTGCATTGAGGTAAACTGTCACACGGATAAAACAACACGGCCTACCTTTTGCTGAGCCATCCAAGATGGTTAAACAAGACACCCTTGGGCCCCTGGGCTTGGATTCTCTTACTGAGCCACGGCCCAGTTTCTACCCTCGAGCCCCTGTGATTCTCTGAGATTCTATTAGCCGTGGTCCAGTTTCTACCTTTGGGCCCCTGTGATTCTGAGCCACAATCCACTTTCTGTAGAGGCTGCAGGGCTGTTGCGTGATGAGACAGGGAATCCTCATCAAGGATCAGTTAAAGAGGAAGGCTAGCAATGGGTCAAAGTCAATGTATGGGGCCTGGGTTGGATTCTCTATCGTTTGTCTTGGTGATGTTGATGTTGATGTTGACAGCCACAATATTGGGAATTATTTACATAGTGAAAGTAACAGAGGAAATGGCGTACTGTAGATTGAGTCAATAAAGTCCATGAAAGCACAGGATATGAGTTTGCGTGGTTATTTTGTTTAAGTGAAAACACAGGCAACTCCCTCTCTTTCTCTCTTCCGTTCCCTCTCCCTCCATCCCTCCGTCTCCCAGACACAGAGACAGCTGGCTGAGAGAGAAGAGAGGGGGATCAAAAGGAAGAGAGACCGCTGCAGGGTCGCCAGCTGAGTTATTTGGAGAACCCCTGTGAAAATGGAAGGAGAGGAAGGCCTGTTGCTAGGCCTCTTGCTAGTTATGTTGCTAGGCCTGTTGCTAGGCTGACCTGTCAGGGGGTAGAGCACTCTCACAGAGCCTAGCGAAGAGAAACGGGCTATGTTTACACACACACACACACACACACACACACACCCACACACACACCCAACCCTGTGATTGTAGGTTAAGTACACTAGCTATCTCCTGTGCCATAAAGGATCAGAGCTCTTGAAGGCTATTGTATCATATTTGATAAATTAATACTTGTTATTTACAGGTCATTGCTGGTTGTTATCTATATATATCTGATGATTGTATATTAAACACTACCGTTCAAAAGTTTGGGGTCACTTAGAAATGTCCGTTATTGAAAGAAAATCACATTTGTTGTCCATTAAAGTAACATCAAATTGATCAGAAATACAGTGTAGACATTGTTAATATTGTAAATGACTATTGTAGCTGGAAATGGTTGATTTTTTATGGAATATCTACAGAGGCGTACAATAGAAAAAAAAATAGAAACGCTGGACTTGTTTGGACAAAGTTTAGAGGTAGCTTTTTGGATTCCTTTGTCTGCATGTTCAACAAGTGGATTACTGAAACTGATGGCACCACCTAAACAGACTTTTTGGGATATAAAGTAGGATTTTATCTAACAAAACAACAATTTTTGTTGTAGCTGGGACCCTTGGGATTGCAAACAGAGGAAGATTTTCAAAAGTAAGTGACTTATTTAATCGCTATTTGTGATTTTGTGAAGCCTGTACTGGTTGAAAAATATGTTGCTGTGTTGCGCCATCCTTAGAGAATTGCATTGTTTGCTTTCGCTGTAAAGCCTATTGTAAATTGAACAACACATTTAGATTAACAAGAATTTAAGCTTTTGAATTATGGATGTTCTGGACTGGGGACCGTCGCTGGAGACCCCGGGCTGGGGACCGTCTCTGGAGACCCCGGGCTGAGGACCGTCGCTGGAGACCCCGGGCTGGGGACCGTCGCTGCAGGCTCTGGACTGGGGACCGTCTCTGGAGACCCCGGGCTGAGGACCGTCGTTGGAGGTTCCGGATTGTGGCCCGTCGTTGGAGGTTCCGGTCTGTGAACTTTCGCCGGACGCTCTGGACTGGGTACTGTCGCCGGACGCTCTGGACTGGGTACTGTCGCCGGACGCTCTGGACTGGGTACTGTCGCCGGACGCTCTGGACTGGGTACTGTCGCCGGACGCTCTGGACTGGGTACTGTCGCCGGACGCTCTGGACTGGGTACTGTCGCCGGACGCTCTGGACTGGGTACTGTCGCCGGACGCTCTGGACTGGGTACTATCGCCGGACGCTCTGGACTGGGTAATGTCGCCGGACGCTCTGGACTGGGTACTGTCGCCGGACGCTCTGGACTGGGTACTGTCGCCGGACGCTCTGGACTGGGTACTGTCGCCGGACGCTCTGGACTGGGTACTGTCGCCGGACGTTCTGGACTAGGTATTGTCGCCGGACGCTCTGGACTGGGCACTGTATGCCTGGTGCATGGTGCCGGCACTGGTGGTACCATGCTGGAGACAGGCACCTCAGGGCGAGTACGAGGAGCAGGAACAGGACGTACTGGACTGCCGAGGCGCACTGTAGGCCTGGTGCGTGGTGCCGGCACTGGTGGTACTGGGCTGGTGACACGCAGCTCAGGGCGAGTGCGGGGAGCAGGCACAGGACGTAGTGGACTGTGGAGGCGCACTGGAGGTCTGGAGTGTAGAGCTGACACAACCCATCCTGGCTGGATGTTAATTTTCAGGGTGCTGGCACAGGACGCACTGGGCTGTGCAGACTCACCGGAGACACAGTATGTAGAGCTGGCGCAGGATGGTCCAAAGAGGTATACTGGAGACCAGGAGCGCTGAGCCGGCACCCTCCTTCCTGGCTGGATGCCCATTCTGGCCCGGCCAATGCAAGGAGCTGGACTAGAGCGCACCGGGCTAGAATAGCGCACCGGGCTAGAATAGCGCACTGAAGACACCGTGCACTCCACCGCATAACACGGTGCCTGACCAGTAACACGCTCCCCACAGTAAGCACGAGGAGTTGGCTCAGGTCTCTGACCTGACTCATGCAATCTCCCCCAAAAAATGATTGGGGCTGCCTCTCGGCCTTCCATGCTAGCCGTGTACCCTCATATCGTCGCCATTCCTCTATTCTCTGGTATTTCTCCTCGTAGTATCGCCGCCATTCCACTTTCGCTGCCACTATCTCTTCCTTAGGACGGGGATACTCCCCCGGCTGCGTCCAGGGTCCGGCTCCATCTAGTATCTCCTCCCATGTCCATTTCCCCATTAAACGCTGCTCCTCCTTTTCACGCTGCTTGGTCCTTTTATGGTGGGTTGTTCTGTCACGGTCGCCTTATTTCGAGGAGAACCAAGGTGCAGCGTGGTAAGCGTACAGCTTCTTTAATGAAAGAGAGAACACTGAACAAACTATACAAAACAAAATAACGAACCGTGAAGCTAATATGACTAGTGCAAACAGGCAACTAAACATAGAACAACAACCCATAAAATACCCAAGGAATATGGCTACCTAAATATGGTCCCCAATCAGAGACAACGATAAACAGCTGCCTCTGATTGAGAACCAATCTAGGCAACCATAGACATATAAACCCCTAGACATTCAAAAAACCCTAGACAATACAAAAACTAAACAAACCACCCTCGTCACACCCTGACCTAACCAAAATAATAAAGAAAACAAAGATCACTAAGGTCAGGGCGTGACAAGGGGATGATGACGCAATCTTTGCGAGAGGGAGGGAATCTGATTTGGTCCTCAACTCGCAGCTCAGTCATTTCGTTCAGAGTGAGCGGAGTTAGCCGTGAGTCACTCTGACCCGGAGCAGGTTAGTTCCATTCAGCAGGCCTGCGTTGAGGTCCATTCATTTCCTGTTTACTTCCATTCAGCAGGCCTGCGTTGAGGTCCATTCATTTCCTGTTTACTTCCATTCAGCAGGCCTGCGTTGAGGTCCATTCATTTCCTGTTTACTTCCATTCAGCAGGCCTGCATTGAGGTCCATTCATTTCCTGTTTACTTCCATTCAGCAGGCCTGCGTTGAGGTCCATTCATTTCCTGTTTATTTCCATTCAGCAGGCCTGCGTTGAGGTCCATTCATTTCCTGTTTACTTCCATTCAGCAGGCCTGCGTTGAGGTCCATTCATCTCCTGTTTACTTCCATTCAGCAGGCCTGCATTGAGGTCCATTCATTTCCTGTTTACTTCCATTCAGCAGGCCTGCGTTGAGGTCCATTCATTTCCTGTTTACTTCCATTCAGCAGGCCTGCGTTGAGGTCCATTCATTTCCTGTTTACTTCCATTCAGCAGGCCTGCGTTGAGGTCCATTCATTTCCTGTTTACTTCCATTCAGCAGGCCTGCGTTGAGGTCCATTCATTTCCTGTTTACTTCCATTCAGCAGGCCTGCATTGAGGTCCATTCATTTCCTGTTTACTTCCATTCAGCAGGCCTGCATTGAGGTCCATTCATTTCCTGTTTACTTCCATTCAGCAGGCCTGCATTGAGGTCCATTCATTTCCTGTTTACTTCCATTCAGCAGGCCTGCATTGAGGTCCATTCATTTCCTGTTTACTTCCATTCAGCAGGCATGCGTTGAGGTCCATTCATTTCCTGTTTACTTCCATTCAGCAGGCCTGCGTTGAGGTCCATTCATTTCCTGTTTACTTCCATTCAGCAGGCCTGCGTTGAGGTCCATTCATTTCCTGTTTACTTCCATTCAGCAGGCATGCGTTGAGGTCCATTCATTTCCTGTTTACTTCCATTCAGCAGGCATGCGTTGAGGTCCATTAATTTCCTGTTTACTTCCATTCAGCAGGCCTGCGTTGAGGTCCATTCATTTCCTGTTTACTTCCATTCAGCAGGCCTGCGTTGAGGTCCATTCATTTCCTGTTTACTTCCATTCAGCAGGCCTGCATTGAGGTCCATTCATTTCCTGTTTACTTCCATTCAGCAGGCCTGCGTTGAGGTCCATTCCTTTCCTGTTTATTTCCATTCAGCAGGCCTGCGTTGAGGTCCATTCATTTCCTGTTTACTTCCATTCAGCAGGCCTGCATTGAGGTCCATTCATTTCCTGTTTACTTCCATTCAGCAGGCCTGCATTGAGGTCCATTCATTTCCTGTTTACTTCCATTCAGCAGGCCTGCATTGAGGTCCATTCATTTCCTGTTTACTTCCATTCAGCAGGCCTGCATTGAGGTCCATTCATTTCCTGTTTACTTCCATTCAGCAGGCCTGCATTGAGGTCCATTCATTTCCTGTTTACTTCCATTCAGCAGGCATGCGTTGAGGTCCATTCATTTCCTGTTTACTTCCATTCAGCAGGCATGCGTTGAGGTCCATTCATTTCCTGTTTACTTCCATTCAGCAGGCATGCGTTGAGGTCCATTCATTTCCTGTTTACTTCCATTCAGCAGGCCTGCGTTGAGGTCCATTCATTTCCTGTTTACTTCCATTCAGCAGGCATGCGTTGAGGTCCATTAATTTCCTGTTTACTTCCATTCAGCAGGCCTGCGTTGAGGTCCATTCATTTCCTGTTTACTTCCATTCAGCAGGCCTGCGTTGAGGTCCATTCATTTCCTGTTTACTTCCATTCAGCAGGCCTGCGTTGAGGTCCATTCATTTCCTGTTTACTTCCATTCAGCAGGCCTGCGTTGAGGTCCATTCCTTTCCTGTTTATTTCCATTCAGCAGGCCTGCGTTGAGGTCCATTCATTTCCTGTTTACTTCCATTCAGCAGGCCTGCATTGAGGTCCATTCATTTCCTGTTTACTTCCATTCAGCAGGCCTGCGTTGAGGTCCATTCATTTCCTGTTTACTTCCATTCAGCAGGCCTGCGTTGAGGTCCATTCATTTCCTGTTTACTTCCATTCAGCAGGCCTGCGTTGAGGTCCATTCATTTCCTGTTTACTTCCATTCAGCAGGCCTGCGTTGAGGTCCATTCCTTTCCTGTTTATTTCCATTCAGCAGGCCTGCGTTGAGGTCCATTCATTTCCTGTTTACTTCCATTCAGCAGGCCTGCATTGAGGTCCATTCATTTCCTGTTTACTTCCATTCAGCAGGCCTGCATTGAGGTCCATTCATTTCCTGTTTACTTCCATTCAGCAGGCCTGCATTGAGGTCCATTCATTTCCTGTTTACTTCCATTCAGCAGGCCTGCATTGAGGTCCATTCATTTCCTGTTTACTTCCATTCAGCAGGCCTGCATTGAGGTCCATTCATTTCCTGTTTACTTCCATTCAGCAGGCCTGCATTGAGGTCCATTCATTTCCTGTTTACTTCCATTCAGCAGGCCTGCATTGAGGTCCATTCATTTCCTGTTTACTTCCATTCAGCAGGCCTGCATTGAGGTCCATTCATTTCCTGTTTACTTCCATTCAGCAGGCCTGCATTGAGGTCCATTAATTTCCTGTTTACTTCCATTCAGCAGGCCTGCGTTGAGGTCCATTCATTTCCTGTTTACTTCCATTCAGCAGGCCTGCGTTGAGGTCCATTCATTTCCTGTTTACTTCCATTCAGCAGGCCTGCGTTGAGGTCCATTCATTTCCTGTTTACTTCCATTCAGCAGGCCTGCGTTGAGGTCCATTCCTTTCCTGTTTATTTCCATTCAGCAGGCCTGCGTTGAGGTCCATTCATTTCCTGTTTACTTCCATTCAGCAGGCCTGCATTGAGGTCCATTCATTTCCTGTTTACTTCCATTCAGCAGGCCTGCGTTGAGGTCCATTCATTTCCTGTTTACTTCCATTCAGCAGGCCTGCGTTGAGGTCCATTCATTTCCTGTTTACTTCCATTCAGCAGGCCTGCGTTGAGGTCCATTCATTTCCTGTTTACTTCCATTCAGCAGGCCTGCGTTGAGGTCCATTCCTTTCCTGTTTATTTCCATTCAGCAGGCCTGCGTTGAGGTCCATTCATTTCCTGTTTACTTCCATTCAGCAGGCCTGCATTGAGGTCCATTCATTTCCTGTTTACTTCCATTCAGCAGGCCTGCATTGAGGTCCATTCATTTCCTGTTTACTTCCATTCAGCAGGCCTGCATTGAGGTCCATTCATTTCCTGTTTACTTCCATTCAGCAGGCCTGCGTTGAGGTCCATTCATTTCCTGTTTATTTCCATTCAGCAGGCCTGCATTGAGGTCCATTCATTTCCTGTTTACTTCCATTCAGCAGGCCTGCATTGAGGTCCATTCATTACGGATAAACTGTCACACAACAACACGGCCTACCTTTTGCTGAGCCATCCAAGATGGTTAAACAAGACACCCTTGGGCCCCTGGGCTTGGATTCTCTTACTGAGCCACGGCCCAGTTTCTACCCTCGAGCCCCTGTGATTCTCTGAGATTCTATTAGCCGTGGTCCAGTTTCTACCTTTGGGCCCCTGTGATTCTGAGCCACAATCCACTTTCTGTAGAGGCTGCAGGGCTGTTGCGTGATGAGACAGGGAATCCTCAAAAATGATTGGGGCTGCCTCTCGGCCTTCCGTGCTAGCCGTGTACCCTCATATCGTCGCCATTCCTCTATTCTCTGGTATTTCTCCTCGTAGTATCGCCGCCATTCCACTTTCGCTGCCACTATCTCTTCCTTAGGACGGGGATACTCCCCCGGCTGCGTCCAGGGTCCGGCTCCATCTAGTATCTCCTCCCATGTCCATTTCCCCATTAAACGCTGCTCCTCCTTTTCACGCTGCTTGGTCCTTTTATGGTGGGTTGTTCTGTCACGGTCGCCTTATTTCGAGGAGAACCAAGGTGCAGCGTGGTAAGCGTACAGCTTCTTTAATGAAAGAGAGAACACTGAACAAACTATACAAAACAAAATAACGAACCGTGAAGCTAATATGACTAGTGCAAACAGGCAACTAAACATAGAACAACAACCCATAAAATACCCAAGGAATATGGCTACCTAAATATGGTCCTACAATCAGAGACAACGATAAACAGCTGCCTCTGATTGAGAACCAATCTAGGCAACCATAGACATATAAACCCCTAGACATTCAAAAACCCTAGACAATACAAAAACTAAACAAACCACCCTCGTCACACCCTGACCTAACCAAAATAATAAAGAAAACAAAGATCACTAAGGTCAGGGCGTGACAAGGGGATGATGACGCAATCTTTGCGAGAGGGAGGGAATCTGATTTGGTCCTCAACTCGCAGCTCAGTCATTTCGTTCAGTGAGCGGAGTTAGCCGTGAGTCACTCTGACCCGGAGCAGGTTAGTTCTGAAGGTTTCATTGCCATAGAAATGAACCTGGCTTAAAGGTGAGGCACTTTTGTATGACCGGTTATTCCGAGATGAACTCAGAGTTGACCAAAGTTACCTGGCCAACTCCTCAAACCTGATTGGTAGTATAAGGGCTCAGGGTATGTCTTCAGCTGTGGGACAGATTAACCCAGTAAAGAAACCAGGTATTCAGAGGATATAACCAAAAGGAGGTGACGACGTACACACACACACACACACACACACACACACATACACATACACATACACATACACATACACATACACATACACATACACATACTCTCCCTGCCTCCCAGCGCTGGGTGTGATAGAGGAGAGAAAGTCAGCAGGAGTTGAGGTGTTGATCTTTGTCATCCTGTTGTTGAGGATTCTACACCTGAATGTTGTTTCAGACACACACACACACACACACACACGTACAAACACACACACATGCATATATGCACACAAGCACACACACACAAAACACCTACCTGTTGTTCATTGGTCCTAGTGTAACTGAATGGGTTCATTATCAGGAGGTGATCTGTTTATTGAAGGTGGTGGGACTCTGTAGAGGTGGTCTCTACTAGTTAATACAATAGAGGTGGTCTCTACTAGTTAAGACTGTAGAGGTGGTCTCTACTGGTTAAGACTCTGTAGAGGTGGTCTCTACTAGTTAAGACTGTTGAGGTAATATCTACTGGTTAAGACTGTAGAGGTGGTCTCTACTGGTTAAGACTGTAGAGGTGGTCTCTACTGGTTAAGACTGTAGAGGTAATATCTACTGGTTGAGACTCTGTAGAGGTGGTCTCTACTAGTTAAGACTGTAGAGGTAATATCTACTAGTTAAGACTGTAGAGGTGGTCTCTACTGGTTAAGACTGTAGAGGTGGTCTCTACTAGTTAAGACTGTAGAGGTGGCCTCTACTGGTTAAGACTATAGAGGTGGTCTCTACTGGTTAAGACTGTAGAGGTAATATCTACTGGTTGAGACTCTGTAGAGGTTGTCTCTACTAGTTAAGACTGTAGAGGTAATATCTACTAGTTAAGACTGTAGAGGTGGTCTCTACTGGTTAAGACTGTAGAGGTGGTCTCTACTGGTTAAGACTGTAGAGGTAATATCTACTGGTTAAGACTGTAGAGGTAATATCTACTGGTTAAGACTGTAGAGGTGGTCTCTACTAGTTAAGACTGTAGAGGTAATATCGACTAGTTAAGATTGTAGAGGTAATATCTACTGGTTAAGACTGTAGAGGTGGTCTCTAATGGTTAAGACTGTAGAGGTAATATCTACTAGTTAAGACTGTAGAGGTAATATCTACTGGTTAAGACTGTAGAGGTGGTCTCTACTGGTTAAGACTGTAGAGGTAATATCTACTGGTTAAGACTGTAGAGGTGGTCTCTACTAGTTAAGACTGTAGAGGTAATATCTACTAGTTAAGATTGTAGAGGTAATATCTACTAGTTAAGATTGTAGAGGTGGTCTCTACTAGTTAAGACTGTAGAGGTGGTCTCTACTGGTTAAGACTGTAGAGGTGATATCTACTGGTTGAGACTGTAGAGGTGATATCTACTGGTTTAGACTGTAGAGGTTGTCTCTACTGGTTTAGACTGTAGAGGTGGTATCTACTAGTTAAGACTGTAGAGGTTGTCTCTACTGGTTAAGACTGTAGAGGTAATATCTACTGGTTTAGACTGTAGAGATAATATCTACTGGTTAAGACTGTAGAGGTGATATCTACTGGTTTAGACTATAGAGGTAATATCTACTAGTTAAGACTGTAGAGGTAATATCTACTGGTTAAGACTCTGTAGAGGTAATCTCTACTGGTTTAGACTGTAGAGGTGGTATCTACTGGTTAAGACTATAGAGGTAATATCTACTGGTTAAGACTGTAGAGGTAATATCTACTGGTTAAGACTGTAGAGGTAATATCTACTGGTTGAGACTGTAGAGGTGGTATCTACTGGTTAAGACTGTAGAGGTAATATCTACTGGTTAAGACTGTAGAGGTGGTCTCTACTAGTTAAGACTGTAGAGGTGATATCTACTGGTTGAGACTGTAGAGGTAATATCTACTGGTTAAGACTGTAGAGGTAATATCTACTGGTTAAGACTGTAGAGGTAATATCTACTGGTTGAGACTGTAGAGGTAATATCTACTGGTTAAGACTGTAGAGGTAATATCTACTGGTTAAGACTGTAGAGGTAATATCTACTGGTTAAGACTGTAGAGGTAATATCTACTGGTTAAGACTGTAGAGGTAATATCTACTGGTTAAGACTGTAGAGGTAATATCTACTGGTTAAGACTGTAGAGGTGGTATCTACTGGTTAAGACTGTAGAGGTGGTCTCTACTGGTTTAGACTGTAGAGGTAATATCTACTGGTTGAGACTGTAGAGGTGGTCTCTACTGGTTAAGACTGTAGAGGTAATATCTACTGGTTTAGACTGTAGAGGTGGTCTCTACTGGTTAAGACTGTAGAGGTAATATCTACTGGTTTAGACTCTGTAGAGGTGGTCTCTACTGGTTAAGACTGTAGAGGTAATATCTACTGGTTTAGACTCTGTAGAGGTGGTCTCTACTGGTTAAGTACATGCTAATCAGGATGGGGTGAGGTAATTACTTGCTTCTGCCTGGAGGCTTGGGGAAAATACATACACACACAATGACAACGGCAGGGATCTGCATTAACGCTTCTTTCCCATCTACCTAAGAAACGTTCTAAATCACATTATACATGGTCTCCCAAATAGGAGCCAGTGTAGGGTGGTGGGGAGGGGAGAGGAGAGGAGATGGTAGGGGGGAGCAGGTTATGAATATAGGAGCCAGTGTAGGGTGGTGGGGAGGGGAGAGGAGATGGTATGGGGGAGCAGGTTATGATTATAGGAGCCAGTGTAGGGTGGTGGGGAGGGGGAGGAGAGGAGATGGTAGGGAGGAGCAGGTTATGATTATAGGAGCCAGTGTGTAGGGTGGTGGGGAGGGGAGGGGAGAGGAGATGGTATGGGGGAGCAGGTTATGAATATAGGAGCCAGTGTAGGGTGGTGGGGAGGGGGAGGAGAGGAGATGGTATGGGGGAGCAGGTTATGAATATAGGAGCCAGTGTAGGGTGGTGGGGAGGGGAGAGGAGAGGAGATGGTACGGGGGAGCAGGTTATGATTATAGGAGCCAGTGTCGGGGTGGTGGGGATGGGGGGGCAGGTTATGAATATAGGAGCCAGTGTAGGGTGGTGGGGAGGGGGGGGGGAGCAGGTTATGAATATGGGAGCCAGTGTAGGGTGGTGGGGAGGGGGGAGCAGGTTATGAATATAGGAGCCAGTGTAGGGTGGTGGGGAGGGGGGAGCAGGTTATGATTATAGGAGCCAGTGTAGGGTGGTGGGGAGGGGAGAGGAGAGGAGATGGTATGGGGGAGCAGGTTATGAATATAGGAGCCAGTGTAGGGTGGTGGGGAGGGGGAGGAGAGGAGATGGTATGGGGGAGCAGGTTATGATTATAGGAGCCAGTGTAGGGTGGTGGGGAGGGGAGGGGAGAGGAGATGGTATGGGGGAGCAGGTTATGAATATAGGAGCCAGTGTAGGGTGGTGGGGAGGGGAGGGGAGAGGAGATGGTATGGGGGAGCAGGTTATGAATATAGGAGCCAGTGTAGGGTGGTGGGGAGGGGAGAGGAGAGGAGATGGTATGGGGGAGCAGGTTATGATTATAGGAGCCAGTGTAGGGTGGTGGGGAGGGGGAGCAGGTTATGAATATAGGAGCCAGTGTAGGGTGGTGGTGGGGAGGGGGAGCAGGTTATGAATATAGGAGCCAGTGTAGGGTGGTGGGGAGGGGGAGCAGGTTATGATTATAGGAGCCAGTGTAGGGTGGTGGGGAGGGGAGGGGAGAGGAGATGGTATGGGGGAGCAGGTTATGATTATAGGAGCCAGCCAGTAGTGATGAACCCTGTCTTACAGTGGTAGAGGTATGCAGGGTAGTGATTATAGCAGACAGTAGTGATAAACCCTGTCTTACAGTGGTAGAGGTATGCAGGGTAGTGATAAACCCTGTTTTACAGTGGTAGAGGTATGCAGGGTTGTGATTATAGCAGAGAGTAGTGATAAACCCTGCTTTACAGTGGTAGAGGTATGAAGGGTAGTGATAAACCCTGTTTTACAGTAGTAGAGGTATGCAGGGTCGTGATTATAGCAGACAGTAGTGATAAACCCTGTTTTACAGTGGTAGAGGTATGAAGGGTAGTGATAAACCCTGTTTTACAGTGGTAGAGGTATGCAGGGTAGTGATTATAGCAGACAGTAGTGATAAACCCTGTCTTACAGTGGTAGAGGTATGCAGGGTAGTGATTATAGCAGAGAGTAGTGATAAACCCTGCTTTACAGTGGTAGAGGTATGAAGGGTAGTGATAAACCCTGCTTTACAGTGGTAGAGGTATGAAGGGTAGTGATAAACCCTGCTTTACAGTGGTAGAGGTATGCAGGGTAGTGATTATAGCAGACAGTAGTGATAAACCCTGTCTTACAGTGGTAGAGGTATGAAGGGTAGTGATAAACCCTGTTTTACAGTAGTAGAGGTATGCAGGGTCGTGATTATAGCAGACAGTAGTGATAAACCCTGTTTTACAGTGGTAGAGGTATGCAGGGTAGTGATTATAGCAGACAGTAGTGATAAACCCTGCTTTACAGTGGTAGAGGTATGCAGGGTAGTGATTATAGCAGAGAGTAGTGATAAACCCTGCTTTACAGTGGTAGAGGTATGAAGGGTAGTGATAAACCCTGTTTTACAGTAGTAGAGGTATGCAGGGTCGTGATTATAGCAGACAGTAGTGATAAACCCTGTTTTACAGTGGTAGAGGTATGCAGGGTAGTGATTATAGCAGACAGTAGTGATAAACCCTGTCTTACAGTGGTAGAGGTATGCAGGGTAGTGATTATAGCAGAGAGTAGTGATAAACCCTGCTTTACAGTGGTAGAGGTATGAAGGGTAGTGATAAACCCTGCTTTACAGTGGTAGAGGTATGAAGGGTAGTGATAAACCCTGCTTTACAGTGGTAGAGGTATGCAGGGTAGTGATTATAGCAGACAGTAGTGATAAACCCTGCTTTACAGTGGTAGAGGTATGAAGGGTAGTGATGAACCCTGTCTTACAGTGGTACAGGTATGAAGGGTAGTGATGAACCCTGTCTTACAGTGGTACAGGTATGCACTTGTCTCTGCTCTGTGCGCCCCCCCCCCTCCTTTGTTTTATTGTGAAACTATACTGCATATTAAATATTGTTTTATACAGGGGGAAGGCTCACTGGCAAATTTCTTCTGTCGTGGCTTAAGACTCTATGCAGGGTATCTCCTGGAGTGTTGCTATGGGCGGCCTTACAATCTGTTTGGAGGGAGACATATGTCATGACGGTACCCTCTTTGGGTATAGCAAGCCCCATCCCCCTCTCCCTGCCTCCCGCTTGCCTCCTTCAACTAGGCTGCTGTGGTCAGAGAGAGGTCGTAAATTCCTGAGAAGACCCTGCCACATGGCCACATAGTATAAGAAACAGAGTACATTTTCATAGAGCACAAATTTCTTCCACCTCACAGAACTTGAGGTACAAACAAATTTTATGTTCCGGAGAAGGTATAAAAGATCGGTGAAGAATCCAGCTACGAACTGGTCTGTTTGTCACAACTTGGGGAAGCTCATGGGAGACGGTGTGGCCACATTACCATAACGCTATTTATATAATAGCCCCAGATATGAGGTTTACATCTAATTGTTGTATAAGATGAGTGAGTGAGTATGATACTGTTTATAAAATTGTGTAATAGATTTTGGACTGTTTAATGAAGGAAAATACAATCAGAGGACCGCCCCTGAGCCCAGTGATGGTCAGGCATCCTGGGACAGCCCCTTTTCTGCAATTCCGAATAAAACCCAACTTTGAGAAATTATCACTAGACCATGTTTTTCTCCATTAGGAGAGGACGAAGGTTGTAGACCATTGCTGAATATTTTAACCATACCACGTGGTTAAACTCTTAGACTATCGATACCGACAGAATAAGAACAAGTCTTGGATATTAATTCCCAGTCTGCAGCTAGGAATTCGGTATCATTGAACGCGAAGAACGACAACCGCCGAAACATCCATTCTATAACAAATGTCACTCTGAACAATTCCCTCTAACCACAACCGAGAGAGAGAGGGAGAGAGACGGACAATTCTACAAAAGAAATGAAC